>NW_028221722.1:7500-68788 GCF_014529385.1 Adiantum capillus-veneris
CTCTGTTTGTGTCATTTCTGACATTGTATGTGCAGTCTTGGATTGCTGACAAGGATGACTTCCTTCGGCGCCGGACAAGAGAGTATCGAGGAAGGGATGCGGCCCTAGCACAGTACCTTTCAAAGCTCTGCGAGTCACCGATAGTAGTTTTTCACAATTCCATGTCACAAGAGGGTTCAATAGCAACTTACACATTCAAGACACTATCACGCTTCTTGGGTGGACCGGTGCTGCCCAAAAGTGCAGATAAAGTCATTCTTGTTGACAAAGTGTTTGCTAGAGATTGTTTTGGTTACTGCCCAGGCTATACAGGTGGTCGGGCAGCGTATTACTACACGTACACAGCAATGGCACTAGCTCTTGGTAGACAAAACCCAGATGAACTTTTAGAGTATGGCAAACATCTCATGATTCGTTACAAGGGTGACGTGCCAAAAAACAAAATTGAACCTGCAAAATCTTGATACACTTCAAGTAGCAATTGTATAAGGTCATGTATTACATAAATTTTTTACAATGCCATCCACTCAGAGTATCTTTCTCCACTTGTGATTCACATACACCATTGTCTCTCTCCACCTTCGTTGACTTTCACGAGCTCCGGAGTTGTTGTATGCCATTGATCTTTTAGATTTTTGTTGTTGTAAATGTCTGATTGCTTGTGCTGTTGCTGAATTTGCCAAGACTTCTTTTGCCTGCATTCGATGAATGATTCTACGATAGAACCATTCAAATAGTTCTCTCAAACTGTTAGCCTTGATTCGAGAGCCACCATGTCGTGTGTGCCTGAAATAAGCATTTCTCGCCATGTAATGAGACTTTTCCATCCCTTGGGTATTCCATATTGCCGGGTTCCCATACTTCTGTATAAAATATGGCAAATGATTGAAGATGATGTGCTGGATATGAAAACAGATTAGTTAGAATGTTTTACACTCACATATTTGCACATAAGAGAGAATGAAATACACAATAATACCATGTAGTGAGTAATCTGGGTGTCTGTCCATGCTGTCTTGAATGATTTTTTCAGAAGGTTGAGATTTTCCTTGAACTTGTTCATATCACCTTGTGACCAGTCATCTTTGTCGCACATCAAAAATAGGATGTCTATTGATCGCCAAACCTCAGCCTTCGCGTTACGAGTAGTTGGTTCGTGGTCTTTGACTGCAATATGTAGCTTTTTCCAGCTCTGATACTCTACCTTGCTAACATAAGATGTGTTATATATTTTTCCATGTTTTGTTAGCTTTGGATCTCTTGTACCTTGGGGCTTAGATAAAAACCTCCGTGCCTTCACCCCACCGATGGAAGGTTTGCATGGGACATCCTTCTCAGCAGTTGATCTCTTTTCATCCCGCTGGATTTTCACATTGCCACCATGAAGCCCCATATCCGACAGTACCATTTCTAAGCACTGCAAGGCTACTTGTCGTTCTGCAGAGTTCTTAATCTTCCAAGCAAACCCGATGTATAAGTAGACCAATTTCTCTACAATTCTACAAAGGGCATGCATTGTACAAATGTGAACATTCACAAGTGGTATTTTCAAAACTGGTCGAAAAGCAGGATCCTCAATGTGACGTGTTGGAGCTTTTCTCCACCACTTTGGGTTCATGACCTTTGCAGGCTCCATGCAGAACAAACACGGTGACTTTGCCATTGCACCCATTCCACAATTATACATGCACTTTAATGTTTTAAGGTCACCTGCAAGATGCCACTGAACTTGAAAGTCTCCCCTTCCATCTAGACGTAGTACCTCTCCCTGGTTAGTCTGCCGATCAATCAGCTCCGGAATATTAGTTCGATGGAACACCCAATATAGAATCTCATGATCTTCTTTCTTTACCTGCAACACAAAATAAATGAGACTTAAGTAGATCTAAATATTTGAGCTTACTTGAGAATATCGCTTACCTCAAACGCACCAAGCCACCATATGTTAGATTCTGATTGAACACTAAAATATAAAGGATCATCACTGGGACACTTTGAGAGGGCTCTATTCATTAAAGTAATAGTAACACGCTCTAGCTTTTTCTCTTTAACAAGCTCACACTCATCCAGTTTTAACACAAAATGTAATAGTCCACGTGACTCTTCAAATGTGACGTTGTAAAACTCCACCATTCTCTTCTGTAGTATCCGCAGGTCCATAAAAATATTGTTGAACTCATCATATGCCACAGTGTTGGCTCCATGGCCACTGTAAGTTGCTTTAATATGAAAGGGTTGTCCAAGATAGTCTCCCTGTGCCTCGTTAAGCTGAAGCCTCTCTTTCCAAACACTTGAGGCTGATGGTAGAAGTTTGGATTTTATACCCTTCCTAACAAAGATGGTTGAGACAGACTTTTGGATAGCCGAATATCCTCTTTTGCTTACACCAAGTGAATCAAGTGTGCCTTGTATCTCTTTTGCAGGCACTGAGTTCTCTGAAATAAAGCGGTCCACTACATTTCTTTGTAGAACCTTAAACTTCTTGTCATGTACTATATCTGCTGCCAGGCTTCTACTTATAAGTGGCTTCAATCTCTTTCCTATATTGGCTTTGGGGTCAATGTTTTCCTTGTCAGGATAGATTGAGTCTCTACATGAAGACAATGCATAAGTAAATAACAGAAAATTTGCTTCACTAACACTATTTAGGCACATGAAAACAATGCATAACAAGAAAAAACAAAGTGATTACTTAACTAAGACAATGTAGCCAACCAAGAAGCATCACCTTAATGCTCGGATTCTTTTCTTGAGACCTCCTGATGCAACCTGCAATGTTTCAAGATTGCGCAATTTCTTCTTTCGGATACGACCACCCAAGATGGTGTCCTTCATTTGACAACTTCGCACCTTTTCTTTCAGTTCTTGTACCTCTGTTTTATGTTGCAAAATGGTAACCTGATCTGTAGAATGTAAATGTGAAAGGCGAACAATCTCACATTGTTGAGATTGGAAAATGCTCTTGTAAGTTCCAGCTTCTCTTGTAAGTGATTTACAATAACCCAGAAGGCCGTTTTCTCCATCACCAGCAAAGGTCAATAAGCTTGTAGGATTGACAAACGGTGGAGACGCATTAGTTATTGGATTCTTAGGGTAGAGAGAGCCTCTCGTCCAGATATCTATGTGTTTAGCTCCTTGAGCTCTGAGCGTGTCTATGGAGGTGGGAGGTATATGTGTGTTTGTTTTACTGCGCTTAATCAATGGTTGGTACTCATTGTCCAAATCAATGTGAAGGTGATATTTGGCTCGTTTGTGGGTAACATTTGTGCCATTTGAGGAGTGCGCCATTAGCCAAATGTGCAGGTTTAATGGAGAGTGAATAGCGGCTGCGGATTTGTCCCTCCATGTTAGCCTCATTCCCTCCGTATTGACGTTGTTCATTCAATACAACTAAAAAGAGTATTATCCCTCAATCACTACGAACGAATGTTCAGAGGGTAAGGAATGTACTTAAAGTACACTTTTTGAAGTTTTACTATGGAAGACCCAGCTCTTTTATTTGTCATTTTTTCTAGAGAGAGAGTGCAAAAAATACATTTTCTTAGAAGGCCCTCCAAATGACCTCCGAAATTTCCTAATGACTTAGGCTGACACCAGCTTTGGTTTCCAATCGTTGAATCTTGAATCGGGCAAGGTTTCTTGGTTAGATGCAGTCTTCAGGTTGAAGTAGTGTTGGTCATCATGACACCATGAAGGCTTTGGCTTATCTTCATTCTTCAAACTGATCCCTGTGTGTCCCTGTATGGACGTCATTTGGAGGGCTAGCTCGGTGCCCTGTGGTCTCTTGTAGACTTGAGTGGGTCTTCAGTTCAGCATGGGCCACAAAAGTGGCCGGGGCGCGACAAACTCAGTTGGGTTGGTCCGTTGCGTTTTTCGTCGTTCTGATTTTTGTAGAAAAGAGCCCTGTCTGGCTCGCATCTTTCCTTTTTGTCATGTGGAGGTGCCCGGCTCGGATCAGGACCGCGCGGGTCACGGGTGACGGCCCGGGTTTGGACGCGTCACGGGGACCGGGACGTGGAGCTCTTTTCCTGAAGCTCTTTTACCAAGTGTGACGACCCGCTGGTTGGGCCGTCGGGAGTAACGTGTGCGTCACGGGCACGGGGGTCTGGAGCTCTGATACCAAGTGTGACGCCCCAGGAGCTGGGCGGGTCATGGAGATCTCTCATTTCCTTATGGGATCTCGGACACAACCTTATGACTTGACAACTGATGTGAGTTCTCAAGGACCAAATATTACTTGGCCACAACTACTTCATATCTCCCCAAAGCTGGGACGACAGTGGTCAAAAATGGTGAGCACGAGGGCAAAGCGAAGTAAGCTAGTAAGTGTAATCAAAGCCTATGGTCTCAAGGATATAGTGCCTTTGGTGGAGGCTCAAATCAAGGGACAACGGATTCCAAAAACTTACATTGACAGTGGAGCAGAGCTTTGTGTCATGACAGAAAAGCTAATGCATCAATTGGGGTTAGAGGTAATGGAATCATCAAACTTTAGGGCAAAAATGGCCAATAATGTCTCTGTCACTTGTGTGGGTGTAGTGAAAGCTTTGAGAGTTTCTATTTTTGGAATCACTACAGAGGTTGATGCTTATGTGATGCCAGTAAAGGAGAAGGATACCCCCTTATTTTAGGACGACCTTGGCTCATGGTTATAGGAGCTAGGCAAGATTGGGCAACAGGAGACTTGGAGTTGAGGCCTCACATGGGTGTCCATAGTCGGAAGGTGGTTTATAACTTGAAGAATGGGCGACAAGAGAACCTTGAACTAGAGACGTCATCTGATGAGTGGAGCTCAAGTGGATGCTCCTCATCCATGGACGAGGAAGAGAGTTCAAGTGAAGAGAGTGATAGCACTCTCGAAGTCATGGGCGTCACCATAAAGGAAACTACCTCATAAGAAGACAACCCAAGGATCCAAATGGAGAATGTGTGGGATGCCACCCTAGAGGAGATGTTATCCAAGGATATAAAGGAAGAAGAAAAGGAGGTTTATGTAAATGTTCTCAAGAAGCATACATCATTATTCATTTCTGATTACACTCACATTACAGGTGTCACTGCAGTGAAGCATCATATCCATCTAAAAGAAGGGAGCAAGCCAGTAGTACAAAAACTAAGAAGATTAGGAGTTGTGCAACAAAATGCACTGTTGTCCGAGGTGAAGAGACTCTTAGAAGCAGGATTCATATACCCAGTAGAAGATTCAGAATGGGTCTCCCCAGTAGTGGTGAGGCCAAAGAAGAATGGTAAATGGCGAGTGTGCGTGGATTACAAGACACTAAATGCTGCAACAAAGAGGGACCACTTCCCTCTCCCATTTCAAGATGAGATTCTAAATGAAGTAGCAGGCCATGAGAGATACACAGTGTGTGATGGCTACTCTGGCTACTTTCAAATACGCATTGCAGAGGAGGACCAGAAAAAGACTACTTTCATCACACCATGGGGCTGTTTTGCATTTTGAGTCATGCCTGTTGGTCTCACCAACGCTCCAGCCACCTTTCAACGATTCATGAACATGGTCTTCCAACCTTACTTTGGCAAGTCCATAAGGGTTTTCATAGATGACTTTTGTATTTACAGCTCCAAAAGTATGCTTCTTGGCAAGATTGATGAAGGATTTACTCGTTTAGCTAAGCTGGGTGGACAACTAAACAAGGACAAATGTCACATTGGGGAAATCAAGGTTACACTATTAGGGCATGTAGTGTCCATTGATGGAATAGAGGTTGATCCTGAAAAGATAGAAACATTTCTAAATCTACCTTCCCCAACTTCCATCAAACAATTAATCTCTTTCTTACAAAAGCTAAAGATATTTGAGTAGATTCATACACTTACTCTCCCAAGTGATATTTCCTCTACAACAGCTGACTCGTCAAGAGACGCTTGTTTGGAGTGAAGAAAGTGATGGGCATTTTAGAGAAATTAAAAAAATGTTAGGGTCACTTCCTGTAATCCTCCAACCTTGTTGGGAAGAAACATTCTTTGTAAACCCTAGTGTGGGAGAAGAGGCCATTGGTGCTGCCCTCCTACAAAAAGATCCAAAAACATCCTTTATGAGGCCTGTGTATTTTGCTAGCCGCCTCATGGAAAACACAGAGAAGGCCTACACCCTGATGGAACAGCTAGTGTTAGCTCTCATGTTTGCGGTAACCAAATTTCGGCCATACTTGCTGCCGAAGAGGTTTGTAATTATCACTGTGGAGGATATGTTTCCCTATGCACTACAACATATGGAAATCTCTGACAAAATAGCAAAGTGGGTGGTGCGACTTCAAGAGTTTGATTATACAATACAGGTTGAAAGAACAACTCGAGCATGCTTAGCCGACATTTTAACAAACAAGTGCTATGAAAAAGTTTTCCATTCGAAGAGAAAGGAACGTCCACCACCTCCTGCTCCAGAGGCTTTGGTCAATGCTTATAGCCTCTACTTTGATGGAGCATACAAGAGAACCAAGGATAAGGCAGCTGCAGGTGTCATGGTCTTTTCTCCATTGGGAGAGAGGATCCATGGTGAAGGGATCACTCTAGAAGATGTCCACTCCAACAATGAAGCAGAATATCAAGCTCTAATTCATGGCCTTTGTTGGTGCCTCAAATATTCAATTAAGAGATTAAACGCTTTTGGTGACTCCATGCTTTTGGTAAGGAAAATGCAAGGTACATGGGCTTGCAAAAATGCCCGTCTCTCTACTAAAATGAGAGAAGCCAAAGCTCTTATGAGGAGATTTAGGGAGGCACAAGTACATCATGTGCCAAGAGACCAGAACAAGGATGCAGACCACCTAGCATAATCGAAGTTAAATGAGTCAATAGTGGGAGCAGTGGCCATCAAACTTCCACTTCAGCAAGGCAAGGAGGACTTAGAAGATATTATCCACATTGTGGAGCAAGGAGAGGCTCCTAAACACTTGAATGCAGGGGAAAGGCGATGGTTAGCTAGGAAGGCTACCAGGTATCGCATAGTAAATGATGACTTGTATTGTCTTGGTAAGGATGGTGTGCTTAGGAGAGTGCCTTTGAAGAGTTAAATTGAAGAGATTTTAAAAGCTTGTCACGATGATATGTGCGGAGGACATTTTGCACACGACGTCACTAGTAGAAAGGTTCTACAAGCTAGGTTTACTTGGCCAAGTCTTCATTGTGATGTCAAATATTGGTGTCAAACATGTGATGAATAGCAGAAAGCAGGACCCCCTTATTTTAGGACGACCTTGGCTCATGGGTATAGGAGCTAGGCAAGATTGGGCAACAGGAGACTTGGAGTTGAGGCCTCGCATGGGTGGCCATAGTTGGAAGGTGGTTTATAACTTGAAGAATGGGCGACAAGAGAACCTTGAACTAGAGACGTCAGCTGATGAGTGGAGCTCAAGTGGATGATCCTCATCCATGGACGAGGAAGAGAGTTCAAGTGAAGAGAGTGATAGCACTCTTGAAGTCATGGGCGTGACCATAAAGGAAACTACCTCATCAGAAGACAACCCAAGGATCCAAATGGAGAATGTGTGGGATGCCAGCCTAGAGAAGATGTTATCCAAGGATATTAAGGAAGAAGAAAGGGAGGGTTATGTAAATGTTCTCAAGAACCATGCATCATTGTTTAATTCTGATTACACTCACATTACAGGTGTCACTGTAGTGAAGCATCATATCCATCTAAAAGAAGGGAGCAAGCCAGTAGTACAAAAACTAAGAAGATTAGGAGTTGTGAAACTTACCGTCATTTTGACGCGCGTTGTAGACTTAGGCTGACACCAGCTTTGGTTTCCAATCGTTGAATCTTGAATCGGGCAAGGTTTCTTGGTTAGATGCAGTCTTCAGGTTGAAGTAGTGTTGGTCATCATGACACCATGAAGGCTTTGGCTTATCTTCATTCTTCAAACTGATCCCTGTGTGTCCCTGTATGGACGTCATTTGGAGGGCTAGCTCGGTGCCCTGTGGTCTCTTGTAGACTTGAGTGGGTCTTCAGTTCAGCATGGGCCACAAAAGTGGCCGGGGCGCGACAAACTTAGTTGGGTTGGTCCGTTGCGTTTTTCGTCGTTCTGATTTTGTAGAAAAGAGCCCTGTCTGGCTCGCATCTTTCCTTTTTGTCATGTGGAGGTGCCCGGCTCGGATCAGGACCGGCGCGGGTCACGGGTGACGGCCCGGGGTTTGTACGCGTCACGGGGACCGGGACGTGGAGCTCTTTTCCTGAAGCTCTTTTACCAAGTGTGACGACCCGCTGGTTGGGCCGTTGGGAGTAACGTGTGCGTCACGGGCACGGGGGTCTGGAGCTCTGATACCAAGTGTGACGCCCCAGGAGCTGGGAGCGTCATGGAGATCTCTGATTTCCCTATGGGATCTCGGACACAACCTTATGACTTGACAGCTGATGTGAGTTCTCAAGGACCAAATATTACTTGGCCACAACTACTTCATATCTCCCCAAAGCTGGGACGACAGTGGTCAAAAATGGTGAGCACGAGGGCAAAGCGAAGTAAGCTAGTAAGTGTAATCAAAGCCTATGGTCTCAAGGATATAGTGCCTTTGGTGGAGGCTCAAATCAAGGTACAACGGATTCCAAAAACTTACATTGACAGTGGAGCAGAGGTTTGTGTCATGACAGAAAAGCTAATGCATCAATTCGGGTTAGAGGTAATGGAATCATAAAACTTTAGGGCAAAAATGGCCAATAATGTCTCTGTCACTTGTGTGGGTGTAGTGAAAGCTTTGAGAGTTTCTGTTTTTGGAATCACTACAGAGGTTGATGCTTATGTGATGCCAGTAAAGGGAAAGGGTTACCCCCTTATTTTAGGACGACCTTGGCTCATGGGTATAGGAGCTAGGCAAGATTGGGCAACAGGAGACTTGGAGTTGAGGCCTCGCATGGGTGGCCATAGTCGGAAGGTGGTTTATAACTTGAAGAATGGGCGACAAGAGAACCTTGAACTAGAGACGTCAGCTGATGAGTGGAGCTCAAGTGGATGCTCCTCATCCATGGACGAGGAAGAGAGTTCAAGTTAAGAGAGTGATAGCACTCTCGAAGTCATGGGCGTCACCATAAAGGAAACTACCTCATAAGAAGACAACCCAAGGATCCAAATGGAGAATGTGTGGGATGCCACCCTAGAGGAGATGTTATCCAAGGATATAAAGGAAGAAGAAAAGGAGGTTTATGAAAAAGTTCTCAAGAAGCATGCATCATTGTTCATTTCTGATTACACTTACATTACACGTGTCACTGCAGCGAAGCATCATATCCATCTAAAAGAAGGGAGCAAGCCAGTAGTACAAAAACTAAGAAGATTAGGAGTTGTGAAACAAAATGCACTGTTGTCCGAGGTCAAGAGACTCTTATAGGCAGGATTCATATACCCAGTAGAAGATTCAGAATGGGTCTCCCCAGTAGTGGTGAGGCCAAAGAAGAATGGTAAATGGCGAGTGTGCGTGGATTACAAGCCACTAAATGCTGCAACCAAGAGGGACCACTTCCCTCTCCCATTTCAAGATGAGATTCTAAATGAAGTAGGAGGCCATGAGCGATACACAATGTGTGATGGATACTCCGGCTTCTTTCAAATACGCATTGCAGAGGAGGACCAGAAAAAGACTACTTTCATCACACCATGGGGCTGTTTTGCGTTTTGAGTCATACCTTTTGGTCTCACCAACGCTCCAACCACCTTTCAACGATTCATGAATATGGTCTTCCAACCTTACTTTGGTCCATAAGGGTTTTCATAGATGAATTTTGTATTTACAGCTCCAAAAGTACGCATCTCGGCAAGATTGATGAAGGATTTACTCGATTAGCTAAGCTGGGTGGACATCTAAATAAGGACAAATGTCACATTGGGGAAAGCAAGGTTACACTATTGGGTCATGTAGTGTCCATTGATGGAATCGAGGTAGATCTTGAAAAGATAGAAACATTGCTAAATCTACCTTCCCCAACTTCCATCAAACAATTAATCTCTTTCTTGCAAAAGCTAAGATATTTGAGTAGATTCATACACTTACTCTCCCAAGTGATATTTCCTCTACAACAGCAGACCCGTCAAGAGACGCTTGTTTGGAGTGAAGAAAGTGATGGGCATTTTAGAGAGATAAAAAAAATGTTAGGGTCACTCCCTGTAATACTCGAACCTTGTTGGGAAGAAACATTCTTTGTAAACCTTAGGTGTGGGAGAAGAAGCTATTGGTGCTGCCGTCCTACAAAAAGATCTAAAACATCCTTTATGAGGCCTGTGTATTTTGCTAGCCGCCTCATGGAAAACATAGGGAAGGCCTACACCCTGCTGATGGAATAGCTAGTGTTAGCCCTCATGTTTGCGGTAACCAAATTTCGGCCATACTTTCTGCCAAAGAGGTTTGTAATTATCTCTATGGAGGATATGTTTCCCTATGCACTACAACATATGGAAATCTCTGACAAAATAGCAAAGTGGGTGGTGCGACCTCAAGAGTTTGATTATACAATACAGGTTGAAATAACAACTCGAGCATGCTTAGCCGACATTTCAACAAACAAGTGCTATGAAAAAGTTTTCCATTTCAAGAGAAAGGAACTTCCACCACCGCCAGCTCTAGAGGCTCTGGTCAATGCTTATAGCCTCTACTTTGATGGAGCATACAAGAGAACCAAGGATAAGGCAGCTGCAGGCATTGTGGTCTTATCCCCATTGAGAGAGAGGATCCATGGTGAAGGGATCACTATAGAAGATGTCCAATCCAACAATGAAGTAGAATATCGAGCTCTAATTCATGGCCTTTATTGGTGCCTAGATAATTCAATCGAGAGACTAAATGCTTTTGGTGACTCCATGCTTTTGGTAAGGAAAATGCAAGGTACATGGGCTTGCAAAAATGCCAGTCCCCTCTACTAAAATGAGAGAAGCGAAATCTCTTATGAGGAGATTTAGGGAGGCACAAGTACATCATGTGCCAAGAGACCAGAACAAGGATGCAGACCACCTAGCATCATCAAAGTTAAATGAGTCAATAGTGGGAGCAGTGTCCATCCAACGTCCACTTCAGCAAGGCAAGGAGAGCTTAGAAGCTATTATGCACCTTCTAGAGCAAGGAGAGGCTCCTAAACACTTGAATGCACGTTAGCTAGGAAGGCTACCAGGTATTGCATAGTAAATGATAATTTGTATTGTCTTGGTAAAGATGGTGTGATTAGGAGAGTGCCTTTGAAGAGTGAAATTGAAGAGATTTTAAAATCTTGTCACGATGATGTGTGCAGAGGACACTTTGCACATGACATGTAGAAAGGTTCTACAAGCTGGGTTTACTTGGCCAAGTCTTCATCGTGATATCAAATACTGGCGTCAAACATGTGATGAATGTTAGAAAGTAGGACCACGACGGCTCATAGATGAACCTCAGAACCCAATAAAGGTATATGGTCCCTTTGAGAAGTGGGGAATTGATTCCATAAGGCCTCTACCACGCACTCAGTCAGGTAAAGAGTACATCATTATGGGAGTAGACTACATGACTAGATGGGCTGAGGCTATGCCTACCAATAGAATTACTGCTAAGGATGTGAGTCAGTTCATCTTTGACCACATCTGTTGCCGGTTTGGCACCCCTCTTGAAATACTATCTGATAGAGGACCAGGGTTTAGAGCAGACTTGGTAGGAGAACTCATGCAGAAGCTAAATATTCAGCATCAACACTCTACTCCTTACTACTCTCAATGCAACGGCTTGGTGGAAAAGGTAAATGGAATCATTTGCAAAATTCTCACCAAATAGGTACATGCCAAGCGCCAAGATTGGGACAAACACCTGAATGGAGCTCTATGGGCCTATAGAACCTCCTTCAAAACCGCATTAGGGTACACACCCTTTCATTTGGTTTATGGAAAGGAGGCGCTTTTGCCCATTGAATTGAAGTTAACAAGTCTTCGAATATTGGGTAGCCAGGTAGGCTCTCAAAAGGAGAAAGTACATCAAAGGATCATGGATCTAGAGAGGCTGCAATTGGATCGTGAAGAAGCCATCAACCACTACTCTCAAGAAGCAAAGAAGCGCAGAGAAAAGTTCAACAAAAAGCTAGCATCTAAAGACATCAAAAAGGGATCTTTGGTGCTCCGATATGACAATCGCTTCGACACTCGTAAGGATGGAAAGTTTCTTTTTCGATGGGAAGGCCCGTTCTTGGTCACTAAAAAGTTCAAAAATGGCTCCTATAGACTTCAAGACATTGATGGTAAAGTGCACAAGACCAGGACAAATGGATGGTGTCTAAAGCCTCACACATTAGACTAAGGTCAGCCCAAGATCAAAGAAGGTAGGCTAGAGGCATAAATACCTCTAGCCAGGTTTGGGGGGGCTATGATCCGAGCCTATCACCAATTTTTTGTTTACTATATTTTGTTGGTTTTCCTTGCTTCTAGAGGTTTTCAATAAAAGAAAGAGTGAGAACAACCTCTTGGAAAAATTCAAAAAAAAAATGACTTGATGGGAATTTTTCCTTGACTAGTTCACAGGAGGTGAAAGGAAGAACCTAATGGTAAAGGGAAGGGAAAATATGTAAATGTGAAAAGAAAAGATATGATATGCTTGTGGAGCCATGCACCCATGATTCAAGGGTCATGAGGGGCTCATATCATCATGGGTTTGGAGCCATATGACGATTCAAACAGATGGGACCCAGGTGGAAGACTTGGTGAAGGAAGGAAACAGACACATGATTTTGCTGGATTTTTTAAAAATACGTCCACTCCGATCCAAGAAAAGTTGTCTTCATCAAAGTTGTAGCTTATGAGCTAGAGATTCTGACCATATGTTTTTATAATTTTTGCATCTACGGTCTAGGAGATATGGCCAAAATGGTGGACGCCAATTTTTTCAATTGTGGTGGAGACCACCCCCTCTACCTTTAAACACACACCCTTCCTTTTCCACATTGAGTCCTTCTCTAAAAATCATCCATTAGTCTCCTCACCCTCCCCTCCTTTCTCCTCTCTCTCAAGCTCATAAAACCATCACAAATTCCTCTTCTAATCACCTCTCAAATCATGCTTAATCTTGTTGTAATTCATAAGTTGTCATTCCACCCCTTCCTATTATTACAAGATATGCATTGATTTTATGTAGATTCTTTACATTTTAAAATAAGGAAGCTCTTGGACTCAAGCTGTGGAGGAAGGAGTGAAGACAACACAAGTGATGATGGAGCCAATTAGTTGCAAATTGGTCAACAAATCACTTGGAAGGAGCTTCTTCATTGGTGGAATGTCCCTAATCAAGCTTCATTTGTACAAATTGCACTTGGATCTTAACCTCACTCCTAATCACTGTCTTGCCTATATAAAGAGCCCCCCCCCCTTTGTAATTTCAAGCCTCCCTCAGCCTCATTGAGTCTTTGTATCACTCATCATGAGCCCATAAAGCTCATCCATTCACTCCATTCTTTGCACATTATAGAGTGCAAATTGTTTTATGCTAGTAATCTCGCCTCCTCTTACTTATGTTAATTAAGAGAGATCTTTTATGTGTGTGTGAGAGTTCTTGATGTGATTTTGGCTAATTCTTGAGTTGTTGTTTAGTAATCTACATGCTATTTGTGTTGGGAGTGCTTGAAGTTATCCATTCCTTGTACACACACTGAGGTTAATGATTCATTCAAAGTGATAGCTCTCTCTCTCTCTCTCTCTCTCTCTCTCTCTCTCTCTCTCTCTCTCTCTCTTGCGTAGCGGTCCTAGTCCACGCTTCCAAGACTAGGTGGTGCCCTCATCTCATTTCCCTTGTGGCGCAATGGAGTTTGTTTTGGTGTAGAGGCCGCCATTCCAAATTTCCTTCGTCAATGGCTATGCCGAGAATGAGAAGGGGTTCCCGTTTTTGGCTTTGTCGAGAACGAGAGTGGGGGTATGTAGTGGAGAAACGAGGAGCTAAAGAGAGAAGATTTCTGCTTGTTGTGAGTAGAATAGGGAGAGAAATGAGGACTTCATGGTTTTGCTGTAGGGAATCAAAAAGAGGGGAAATAGAAAAACAGGGGGGAAAAAACAAAAAGGTCATTAATCTTATTTAAGGGGGCTTACTCATAGGGAGGAAGGGGTCCGAAACGAGATTGAGAGAGAGAGAGAGAATTTGTCTCGTTTTTGCTGACTGAGGGAGAGAGGGCAACCCTTGCTCTTTGTGAAGTCGATGTGTCTCTTCTAGTCTTTTTGTCTCTCTCTTTTGAAATAAAAGCAACATTCCCTCTCTCTCTCTCTCTCTCTCTCTCTCTCTCTCTCTCTCTCTCTCTCTCTCTCTCGATGATTGGTAAAATGATCCTTTTTTTTCTAGATGTTCATCGGTGATATTTGACACTGAGATTGCATTGCACATTCCTTGGCAACGGATTATAGTAGCACTTTCCAGTCATAGTTCCTTGTTGGTGGGCTTGGGTTGGGGGTTATAGTATTATCTTTGCTTGTGTGAGGTCCCCACCCCACCGTATCAAACGGCGGATCTGATGGTGAACCTAGTGGCCACTAGATCTATAGCGGAAGCAAACAAAGTGGTTCAGGGTTCAACTAGCACGAACGATGTCTCATCACAAAGTGAGTTCAGTTGGAGCCTACTAGTAATGAGATATAGCTCCACCTCACAGGGGAAGCATACTTAATCTATCTTAGCAATCCTAAGACCGACCTTCCAAGAGGAGAGAAATCCCAAGTGCATTTTTTCCCATGTTTCAGAGGCACGTACACTTGAGACTTCGTTGCTCTAGGGGCAATGAGTATTACTAGTATCGATTTAAACACTATGGGGACAGAAAGTTCCCGACCGATCGGGACCATACTTCTCATAGGCATTGGCAACCTGAGCCAAGCCCCCACTTTCCACCCCACACTCACACTTCCTTGTGTGTCCTAATTACTACCACAAAAGTTGTTCAACATAAAAGTTCCTTGATAGATTCCGATTCACAATGTTCGTTAAGACAGCCCTTCAACCAGTATTGCAAAGCGGCACCAAGAAAGTACTCTAGTAAAAATTCTAGTCAAACTTATTCATTAAAATTTCAATATTCTGGAGGTACAACATCCCCCCTGCAGTGAGAGTTTACTCCTCCCATTGTCGCCTAGCTGCCCATACAACTAGGTATGTCCACCGTATAGAAAGCACGACATGGACATTCCCACCGCATAGAAAGCAACACGTGGGTTCCCACCACATAGAAAGCAAGTCGTGGGTAAAGGCCCTAAGCTAGTAACTCTAGCTACTGCGAAATCGTTGTGAGATGCCCCCTGTGATCAGTAGGGGGATCGAGACTAGTTCAACATTGGAAATAGAATGAACATGTCGAGCTAAATTTTCCCTAGCAGACATTATTTCCTATTGCAAACAGTATATCAGTCAATCATTTCTTTCCTACTTTAGACTTTAATATACAAATGAATTCAAATGCCGAGGTTTCCGTCGGACTTCTCCAACATGTTTGAAGATATGTTCTTTCCTAGCTAAACGTGTGCAATGTTAAATTCAACAACTTGAATGAAATTGTGACTAACTCTTTCATTTCTTCATCATTGGCCCGTGAGACGACCGGTGCTTGTTCATCCATGAGAGCTTTTCCTTTTCCATTCACATTGCTCATTCCCGCCTCGGGGTCGTGGGCACCTCCGAAGCAAGTTCTCTTAATAGGGGCCATTTTATACTCGCTACTTTAAATGATAAACTTGGAGAAAAGATCTAATGTTCGAAAGCATCATAACAATCCAAATGATAGATTAGAATCATTGAACAATCCCCCTTATACGAGAGGGTTAGATTTTTCCTTCGAGACATAGTAATTTTATGAATGGGAGCTTTTCCTTTTCGACATAGTGCTTGCTCGTCCATGGGAGCTTTTACTTTTCCATTCACATTGCTCGTTCTCGCCTCGCGGTCGTGGGCATCTCCGAAGCGAGTTCTCTTAACCGGGGCCATTTTATGATAAACTTGGAGAAAAGAGCTAATGTTCGAGAGCATCATAAAAATCCAAATGATAGATTAGAATCATTAAAAAATCCCCCTAATACGAGAGGGTTAGATTTTTCCTTCGAGACATAGTAATTACTTTACTTGTCCTATGGGAACCGGCTCTAAAGTTAATCACTTGGCTTAGATGATTAAGAATTTCAGAATTTTACTAATTAAATTACAAGAGAGATGAATTCAACAAGCTCAATCACTTTCCTAATGAGTTTAGAAAGATGCATAATTACCGCATGCATAGGTGAGAGAAAATTCTCTTCTTAGTGGCTTAATGATGGATTAATTTTGTGTTAATCACATCTTAATGTATGAGAAAATTGAATCTAACTTAGTTACACCAATATTGTGTGGTAAAAGAATGAATTTCATCAAATCTACATCATTACCTGGCTTGACAATTAATTACTATGCTGCCTAGAGAGAGAAATTCTTCTAATCATGTATTAATCATTGATTAAGAGTGATGAATGGCTGCAGAATTAGCTATTGGATGATGATTATGTAATGGAATATAGATATGGATAATTAGAGTGAAGCTATTTGGAATTATAACTAGGATTAAGCATAGTAGATGAGGAATTAAGAGAATGATGAAGAGATTACAAAAGAGCATAAATTCAATCATTATTACCGTGATTAGGGCTGAAATCATCTCGATTTTTTAATCTAAATGAGTTCCGAAGACAAGAATCCGGAAACACTTCGCTCCTTGGCTTCTCCTTCAAAAACTGTGTGTGCCGGCAGCACCTCCGCAAGGTGTGTGTACTGGGTGTGTGGGAGCATGTGTGTGTGTGTGTGTGTGTGTGTGTGTGTGAGAGAGAGAGAGAGAGAGAGAGAGAGAGAGAGAGAGCACTCTTTAATAGGCTCCTTCAAGCGGAAAATCGAACCTAGCTGCTATAAGCATCTGAGTGAGAACTCACTTCATGCTTTGGCAAGTCTGGTTACCTTCCGACCATCTGTCCAGTTAGCTAGTCTAACTGGCTCTCACACTCACTCTCAAGCTTGGAAACTCTCCCACAACTCCCACAAGACAAGAGGGAGCCCCCTAGCTACTAAAGCTGGCTTAGAGTGGCCTGGAACCTGCTCTCTCCCACACAGCCTCGAGCCCCGGTGCCTCCCCCCACAACTTTAGGAAAAATTGGTTTTAGGCTAAAACGGCCCATACGAGTCGGAATTTAATGCCGTAACTTGCTATACTAAGCTCTAACTAAGGCGTACTCGTCCGAGTACCTGCCATATTTAGCAGCCCTCGGGGTTCGAAAATGCATATTTTTCAAATTCGGGGTACGGGTGCAGTTTTTCGAGACGGTCAAAACTGGACAGGTCGGGTGACCAAAAACTTACTATTTTTAGATTTTTAACAAAAATTATTTTAATTCACATTTCGAAGCTTTAAAACATTCTAAACATCATGGCATTAACAAAATTCGGAAAGCTGCTAAAAATAGTAACTTTTTCCATTATATTCATTTCATGGTACAATGGTGCTATGTTTTGGTCGGGGTCATAGACCTTACAACCTCCCCAACGTGAAAAATTTGAGATTTCCTCATCTCAAGAATGTGTTTGGGTAATCCTTTATGAGCGTTGGTTCGTCCTCCCAAGTTGCATCTTCTTCAGGGTAATCCTTCCACTTTACTAGATGCTCCGTGATTGTTCTGTTGCGTAACTTCCTTTGCATTGTTTTAGTACATAGTCAGGTTGGAGCTCAAGAACTCCTTGTGCTGGTATGACTATCAGATCTAAGTCCAAGAATTGATCAGCATTAGGAATATAGGGTTTGAGTAAGCTGATGTGGAATACATCATGAACCTTCAAGTTTGCAGGTAACTTTAGCTTGTAGGCCTGGTCACTCAACACCTTAACGATCTCGAATGGTCCACAATATGTTGGTCTTAGCTTCTTATATCTGCCTAGTGATAAGTTGCTTTTCTTTGGTCGGACTCGTAGAAAAACCTTATCCCCTTCTTTGAAAGTTCTTTCCAAACGGTTCTTAATGTGCATAGTGCTTCTGTCTATCCTGAGCGGCTTGAGTGTCTTGGCGAATAGCTCTAGTATGAGCTTCCATATCTTCTAACATCTTCCTAGAGGCTTCTAACCTGATGGTTGGATCTGAGAAGTTCAGTGGTGCTAAAGAGTCCTCTCCATAAAGAGCTTTGAAGGGTGACATTCCAATGCTTTTGTGTTTGGAAGAATTATAACCCGGCTAATATCTGAAGTTGTAAAGGTTGTCTTTACGGGTATTAGATGAGCCACTTTCGTGAGCATATCAACAACCACGAAAACAGAATCATAACCTCCCGTAGAAGGTAATCCTGTAACAAAATCCATACTAATGCATTCCCATTTCATCTGGGGTATGTCAAGAGGTTGAAGTTGCCCTCGTAACTTGATCCTTTCAGCTTTTATCCACTGACAAGAAAGACATTGCATCACATAGCGAAGTATGTCTCCTTTCATTCCAAACCAAAAATAACTCCTTCTGACAGCATGAAGAGTCTTAGCATAGCCTGGATGTCCAGATGTAGGGTTATTGTGCGCTTCATACAGAATAGCCTTCTTTAGAGTTGGGTCTCTGGGTACATAGAGTCTATGTCTGTAGTAGAGACATCCTCCCATAAGAGATTAATCTTTATCTTCAGACATCTTATTCTGCTGAATTAATGATACTATACGCTGGTACTCTGGATCTACCAAGGACGCTTCTTTGATTCTATCCCAGATAGGGTTATTTGGAATAGAGATAGCTCCGAGAAAAGATTTTTGGCTAAGTCCATCTGCAACTGCATTTTCCTTCCCTGGTCTATACTTTATGTCAAGATCATATTCCTGTAATAGCTCTATCCATCGCCCTTGTCGCATGTTGAGAATAGGCTGAGTAAAAATCCATTTTAAGCTCTTGTGGTCTATAACGAGCTGAAACTTGCGTCTGAGAAGATAATGTCTCCATAACTTCAGCGCATGTATAACTGCTAAAAGTTCCAAATCATGAGTAGGATAATTCTTCTCATGATCCCTCAGCTTTCGCGAAGTATACGCCACCGGTCTTCCTTTTTGAGTAAGAACTCCGCCTAGAGAAAATTTGCTAGCATCGGTCGCTACTTCAAATTCCTTACTAAAGTCTAGGAGCTTTAAAATAGGAGTTGAGACTAAGAACTCCAAAAGTCACTCATTGAGGGTTTGATTGGTGTCGTCAGAGACAGTCAGGTCCAATCGTATAGGCAGCAAGTAGAATATCTCCACCACCCTCAACTCTTCTCCCCAACGTATCTTCTTCAAATCAGTAGCCAGGCATCCTAGCTTCCGAGCGTTGATGTAGTAAACCCCTCCTGCAAGTGTCCAATCAAGTCCCCATCCTCTATCGATGCGAGTGGAGTGTGGCGTATGAGCCTTAACACTAGGTTGGTAACCTAACAAGACATAAAAGTCTCCTTTCAGTATTTTGAAAAAACCTCCAAAACCATAGTAGACCCACTCATTTGTAAAATCCTTTCATGAGGTTATAGTTCAAGGCCTACTACACATGGAAAAAGTAAGAAACTTGTAAAATTTGTCATCTTTTGGTCACACCAAGCCTCCAAAGTTGATGGACCAGTTCATTTTCATCAAAACACACATTTCTTACGTTTTGTTGCATAAAAATAAGATTAGGGATTTTTGTAGGACTTGAGATAAACTCCCTAGTTATCTTCAATGTGTTGGTGATCATAACATATGATTGCTTCTCACTCACTATTTTTTGTTTTGCCAAAATAAATAGGTACAAAAAAGTTGAATTTTTACCATTCTGCAAACCTATTATCAAAGTTTCTATAGCCACGCTAAATACAAATAATATATGCATGTTTTCTAAGTTCCATATTGTCCTTTCTATTCATAACGAGCCATGGAGCATGTCAAAAGGATAATACATTTCTTACCAAGGGGAATCTTGGGGACAAAGATGAAGTGTTAAATACAGCAAACATGCAAAAACTGGGTTCAACATTATGAGTTGTAGAATCCCATAGAAACTATTCAATATCTAGCCAAATTTGATCCTTATGACTAGATATGGTAACTACCTACAAAATGCATGTAGTTGTCACAAGAAACTAACAATATTGAAAAAGCTGAGAAAATCAACCATCGTTGTGTACTATGCAAAATAGGATATAAGGTGCCCCAAAACTCAAGGAATATTAGCTTTATGTTACAATATGCGACATAGAAAATCAAAAATGCATTTGGATATCATGAAATCCACCAAAAAAATCATAGAAGAGCTAAAATTGGCTAAAAAACAAGATTTGACAATTTTTGTAATTTGGTCATAACTTACAACTTTAATATTTATTTCTCCCTAGAAGCATCAGGACATGTTGAGGACTACTAAATATAGTTCTCTAGCATTATAGACCTCACAAACATGAATTCTAGAGTGGTATAGCTGCAAAAAGTTGAAAAAAGCCAAAAACAGGACTCGTTTTTTCACACAGTTTAGGTTGTGAAATGTTGTGCAAGGACAATGTTAAAGATGGAATTGATATTCCAAAAAAATGTCGAGTTTTTTTCAGCTCATGAGACAACTTTCTCGATAGATAGCACCTCAAAATCCATTTTGAAACTCTTGACATAATTCAAGGAAAATGGTCACTTCAAAGGACATAAAAGTGTCCCATTACCAACCTAGTGTTAATCAGTATCTCCATGACATCTCGCCTGAATTGGTAAATTGGGGATCATTGAGCTTGCTCGTAAATAAGCTCAAACACTTGGAACTTTTGATATTCTAGCACATGGTCTTCCTGCAACACCAATGCAAGGAATTCAGATCAGCTACCTATATACTTTTAGTTCCTTTTAAACATTCAAACAATACGAATTTATTTCTCAGTCTAACCTAGGCTCTGATACCAGGTGTGAGGTCCCCACCCCACCGTATCAAACGGCGGATCTGATGGTAAACCTGGTGGCCACTGGATCTATAGCAGAAGCAAACAAAGTGGTTCAGGGTTCAACTAGCAGAAGATCTCTTATCACAAAGTGAGTCGAGTTCGAGCCTACTAGTAATGAGATCTAGCTCCACCTTGCATGGGAAGCGTACTTAACCTATCTAGCGATCCCAAGACCCACCTTCCAAGAGGAGAGAAATCCCGAGTTCCTTTCTCCCCATGTTTCAGAGGCACGTACACTTGAGATTTCACCGCTCAAGGGGCAATGAGTATTACTAGTATCGATTTAAACACTATGGGGAGAGAGAGTTCCCGACCAATCGGGACCACCCTTCTCATAGGCATTGGCAACCTGAGCCAAGCCCCCACTTTCCACCCCCACACTGACACTTCCTTGTGTGTCCTAATTACTACCACAAAAGTTGTTCAACATAAAAGTTTCTTGATAGATTCCGATTCACAATGTTCATTGAGACAACACTTCAACTAGTATTGCAAAGCGGCACCAAGAAAATACTCGAGTAAAAATTCTACTCAAACTTATTCATTAAAATTCCAATGTTCTGGAGGTACAACATCCCCCCTCCAGCGAGAGTTTACTCCTCCCGTTGTCGCCTAGCTGCCCATACAACTAGGTATGTCCACCGTATAGAAATCATGACATGAACATTCCCACCGCATAGAAAGCAAGACGTGGGTTCCCACCACATAGAAAGCAATTCGTGGGTAAAGGCCCTAAGCTAGTAACTCTAGCTACTGCGAAATCGTCGCGAGCCACCCCCTGTGTGATCAGTTTGGCAATCAGAAATAGTTCAACATTGGAAATAGAATAAACATGTCGAGCTAAATTTTTCCTAGCAGACATTCTTTCCTATTGCAAACAATATATCCGTCAATCATTTCTTTCCTACTTTAGACTTTAATATACAAATGAATTCAAATGTCGAGGTTTCCGTCGGACTTCTCCAACATGTTTGGGGATATGTTCTTTCCTAGCTAAACGTGTGCAATGTTAAATTAAACAACTTGAATGAAATTGTGATTACCTCTTCCATTTCTTCGTCAATGGTCCGTGAGATGGATGGTGCTTGTTCGTCCATGGGAGCTTTTCCTTTTCCATTCACATTGCTCGTTCCCGACTCGCGGTCGTGGGCACTTCCAAAGCGAGTTCTCTAAACCGGGGCCATTTTATGATAAACTTGGAGAAAAGAGCTAATGTTCGAGAGCATCATAAAAATCCAAATGATAGATTAGAATCATTGAAAAATCCCCCTAATACGAGAGGGTTAGATTTTTCCTTCGAGACATAGTAATTACTTTACTTGTCCTATGGGAACCAGATCTAAAGTTAATCACTTGGCTTAGATGATTAAGAATTTCAGAATTTTACTAATTAAATTACAAGAGAGATGAATTAAGCAAGCTCAATCACTTTCGTAATGAGTTTAGAAAGATGCATAATTACCGCATGCATAGGTGAGGGAAAATTCTCTTCTTAGTGGCTTAATGAAGGATAGATTTTGCCTTAATCACATCTTAATGTATGAGAAAATTGAATCTAACTTAGTTACACCAATATTGTGTGGTAAAAGAATGAATTTCATCAAATCTACATCATTACCTGGCTTGACAATTAATTACTATGCTGCGTAGAGAGAGAAATTCTTCTAATCATGTATTAATCATTGATTAAGAGTGATGAATGGCTGCAGAATTAGCTATTGGATGATGATTATGTAATGGAATATAGATATGGATAATTAGAGAGCAGCTATTTGTAATTATAACTAGGATTAAGCATAGTAGATGAGGAATTAAGAGAATGATGAAGAGATTACAAAAGAGCATAAATTCAATCATTATTACCATGATTAGGGCTGAAATCATCTCGATTTTTTAATCCAAATGAGTTCCCAAGACAAGAATCCGGCAACACCTCCCCAAGGTGTGTGTGTGTGTGAGCATGTGTGTGTGTGTGTGTGCACACTCTTAAATAGGCTCCTTTAAGCTGAAAATCAAACCTAGCTTCTATAAGCATCTGAGTGAGCACTCACTTCATGCATTGGCAAGTTTAGTTACCTTCCCACCAAGTGTCCAGTTAGCTAGTCTAACTGGCTCTCACACTCACTCTCAAGCTTGGAAACTCTCCCACAACTCCCACAAGACAAGAGGGCGCCCCCTAGCTGCTAAAGCTGGCTCAGAGTGGCCTGGAACCTGCTCTCTCCCACACAGCCTCGAGCCCCAGTGCCTCCCCGCACAACTTTAGGAAAAATTGGTTTTAGGCTAAAATGGCCCATACGAGTCGGAATTTAATGCCGTAAATTGCTATACTAAGCTCTAACTAAGGCATACTGGTCAAAGTACCTGCCATATTTAGTAGCCCTGAGGGTCCGAAAATGCATATTTTTCAAATTCGAGATATGGGTGCAGTTTTTCGAGACGGTCAAAACTGGACAAGTTGGGTGACCAAAAACTTACTATTTTTGGAATTGTTTTAAAAAAATTATTTTAATTCAGATTTCGAAGCTTTAAAACATTCTAAACATCATGGCACTGACAAAATTCGGAAAAGCGCTAAAAATAGTAACTTTTTCCATTATATTCATTTCATGGTACAATGGTGCTCTTTTTGGTCGGGGTCAGAGACCTTACATCTTGGTTGTTTTGTCTGGGTATGCTCCATGGTCCATGCCTAGTAAAATATTCATTAGTGGCACGCTCGGTGGGACTTAGCTGCTAGCATTTTTTCTTGAGCAAATTACTTGGGACTCTCAAAGATGGAGGTAGTTTTTCCTTTTTTCTTTTACATGACTTCTAGGCTGGTTTCTTTCCTCGCAGCCATTTGGGATGCTTATATATCTAGATGGGAGGATTCCAAAAAGAGGGAAAAATGGAGTGGTTTAACATGGACATTTTTCACAAGCCACATGGGGAGTCGCCAATAAAGGGAAGAGGGTGTGTTGATTGGGGAGAGACCACCAAGAGCGAGGCTCTAGTTGTGCCGAGCAGGAGAGTGGCCAAGATCTCTTTGTATGTCTTCAGAGAGATGAGAGGGAGATCTTCATTGTGTGGGTAACTGCACACAGAGAGAGAGAGAGAGAGAGAGAGAGAGAGAGAGAGAGAGAGAGAGAGCCAGCTTTTGAATGTGCCAAGAATGGGAAGGGTGTTAGTTTCGGGTTGGGCCGAGAACAAGTGTGGCGGTATGTAGTCGAGAAACGAGGAGTTAGAGAGAGAATCTCTTTGCGTGTGAGTAGAAGAGGGAGAGAAATGAGGGCGTCTTGGTTTTGTTGCATGGAGTCGAAAAGGGCGGAAATGAAAAAAAGCTCATTAAGCTTATCCAGAGGGGCTCACCCATAGGGAGGAACAAATTGAGATTGTGAGAGAGAGAGTTTCTCTTGTTGCTGACTCAACGGAGAGAGGGCAACCCTTCTTCTCTGTGAAGTCGAAGTGAGATCTGGGTTCACCGCAAGGTTGAAATCGAGGAGCGAAAGAGACATAGAATTACTCTCAACTGCATACATTGATGAGAGAGAGAGATTTTTACTCTTAGCATTTTCAAGACTCATAAGAAGTGAGAGAAAGACAAAGAAGAATGCTTCCTCCGTTATGTTGATAAAAAGGGATATATAGAGAGAGGTCTTGTGATAGGCCATATTTGATAGAGAGAGAGGACACTTTGATGAGAGAGAGAGAGAGTAAACTTTCCATAAGGCTATTGTGAGAGGGAGAGAAAAGAAAGAAATTGTTGTGCTGCCCTATAGAGTGTAAGCCAAATTTTTTAGCCCATAGACATCTGTTGTTTGAAATTCTTTGAAGTTTGTAGCCTGCGAAGCTGCCTCGACAAAAGTTCTTGAAGATAAAAGATAAATCTTGATGCATTTTTTGTAAAAACAATATTTTGAATATTCATAATTGCACAATAATCTCATAGTGTCTCATGCTCTTATCATCTTTCTCTCTTTCTCTTTTGAAATAAAGGCAACGTTCTCTCCTTCTCTCTCTCTCTCTCTCTTTCTCTCTCTCTGTCTCTCTCAAAAGGGAAAAGTGATCCCTTTGTTTGTAGATGCCAAATTGTTTAGCCCATAGACATCTATTGTTTGAAATTCTTTAAAGTTTGGAGCTTGCGAAGTTGCCTCAACAAAAGTTCTTGAAGATAAAAGATAAGTTTTGATGCATTTTTTGTAAAAACAATATTTTCGATATTCATAAGTGCACAATAATTGAACAGTGTCTAATGCTCTTATCATATTTCTCTCTCTCTTTTGAAATAAAGGCAACGTTCTCTCCGTCTCTCTCTCTCTCTCTCTCTCTCTCTCTCTCTCTCTCTCTCTCTCTCTCTCTCTCTCTCTCTGAATGGTAAAGTGATCCCGTTGTTTGTAGATGTTCATTGGTGAGATCTGGCGGTGAGACTGCATTGCACGTTCCTTGGCAGCAAATTTTAGTAGCACTTTTCAGCCATAGTTTCTTGTTGGTGGGCTTGGATTGGGAGTTTGAGTATCATCTTTGCTTGGTTTTTCTTGTCTAGGTCTGTTCCATGGCCCAGGCCTAGAAAAATATCCATCACATAGCCAAGAGCTATTGGTGTAGGCTCTCTAACTCTCAAGCTTGGAGAAAGGGATCAAGTTATTCCTCATCAAACAATGAGTGATTGTGCGAGTGTGTGTGGGAGAGTATATGGTACAAGCAAGGCCTCTTCTTTCTTGGGTCGACCCCTCCTTTTTTCCCAAGATGAGATCTCATTGGCAATTGCCAAGCATAGCCAATCACATGCTTTGGTCATTTCAAGAAATAGAGGTAGCATTTAGAGAAGTGTCCTCCTTTCCCCTCTACAAGAGTCTTCCTAAGCTCTCTCTCCGCTTGGCAAGTTTGGAGAATCCCATGAGTGGGAAGTTGTTGGTTAACTTTGGCTTGCAAAGGTAGGGTTGCCCATAGCTTGTTGCAACCTAGTAACAAGATAGTTCACAAACATTGAGGCATCATTAGTAGCACCATGTGCAAAATAAAAGTTGTCAATATTAATTATACTCTCTTTATTATTGTCAGACATGCTAACTAAGTTTATATCTAAGCTACTTTGTGCTTTGGCAACCCAAAACTTTGATTGCTACTATTCTTTATTTTTGAAAATTAGCTCTCAAGTAGCCACACCCATGGTTTAGAGACTATTGATTGCAAAGAGAAGTGGAGAGGGTCTAAGATTTATCGATTGATTATGGTTCCTATTAATGTTGCTAGTAGCTCAATACTGGTTAAGCCAAAGGCAAGCCCCGAAAGACTCCATTATTAGGTCTATAATTCCCAACGGTATACCAAGCCCCGAAAGACTCCATTATTAGGTCTATAACTCCCAACGGTATACCAAGCCCCGAAAGACTCCATTATTAGGTCTATAGTTCCCAACGGTATACCTCAAGCTAACTTCTTTACAAACAAGATAACAAATCCTAACTCACTTACCCTCTTGCAATGAGCATGTCCAACCTTTTATAGAGAACTTAAGGACATCTCTTCTTAATCAAGAAAAGAGAAACCAATATCTCTGATACCAATGTAGTAGAATTGAACTAATAACATTGAGAGTAGCAGAATTAAGATGATTGTTGTGAGGATTTCTTTAAGAGAATTATCATGAGTATAAGAAGAGTACTTGGTGCTATATAGAAAAATAACCATAACACCTAGTTATCTCGGCATGAACAATACTTGTAAAATAGAGAGATAATTAGAGAAATTGACAACAATTGAGGACCGGATTTACTTGGAGCCGATCCCCCCACAAAAGGATTTTTTATTATAGATTATCCCATGAAGAGAGACTTGGTACAATACATGCTTTGTGTTCCTTGAGACCTTGTTGAAGTAATGAATATGGTAAACTTCATGCACCAAATTTATGCCTATAACTACCTTGCAAAAACATAAACTTGTTCCCAACCTCAATCCCAAGACCTTAAACACCTTCAAAGGTGGAGACAGCTACTAACAGGGAGTGAGGGAAGGGAAGAGGAAGAAAAACTAGAATACGAGAGAGAAATAGTTTCCTCTCATATCATTACTCATACATCATAGCATAGCATAGTATTGAAGAAGATTGAAAGCATTGCTTTGAAGCACGACTCTGTTGGATTTTCATTCCATAGTGAAATTGGAGTTTTTTTTTTAATTGAGAAAGAGCGTTACCACATGAGCATTGTACTTGAAAAGAGTTCTTTTATCTGCTATTTGTTAGCAATACTTGCACTTGATCGGCTAGTTGGAGTTGTTTTGCAGGTAAACAAGGGAAAAAGTTGAGGGCCAATAGCTAGTCTAGACCAAGATGAAATTGAAAACATGAAGGGAACTGAAGTGTTTAGAGTTTCTATGAATATTATTATGTTCTGCTTTTTTTCCCCACTAATGGCACCTCACTTATAACATCGTTTTCCTCTATAATTTATAGCACATTCTTTTGTTTGCATGTATGCCGCGTCTAGAGATCCATTAGAATCTTATAGAGTGCTAGTATGCTTTCTATTTTAGATATTTAAATAATGCAAATCATGATTCTGAGGGGTGTTTGTTATCCAAACATTAGGTGAAATTTGGACTCACAAAGAGGCCCTTTAAGGAGTTTGACTTTACCTCTCTCTACCAAAACGGACGCATGGATAAAATTTTGCAAACAAACTCCAAAGTTGGTGGAGGTTTGATAGTTAGAATGTGCTCTTCAATCTCTATCTAGTGATATATAGCACACCATGAGAGTCCTCATATTTTAGAAGATTTTTTTTTTTTAATTCACATAGATTTTGATAGAGTAAGTGAATCAAAAAAAGAATCTTCTAAAATATGAGGACTCTCATGGTGTGCTATATATCACTAGATAGAGATTGAAGAGCACATTCTAACTATCAAACCTCCACCAACTTTGGAGTTTTTAAAATGTATCCATGCACCTGTTTTGGGAGAGAGGTAAAGTCAAACTCCTTAAAGGGCCCCTTTGTGAGTCCAAATTTCACCTAATGGAGGGTGCGGCGTTTGCTTGCCATCCTGAGTGAAGGATGAGAAGAGAAGCCAAATTTTGTGGGGCCCATATTTTCTTTGGTGAGAATAGGGGTCTAAAGAGGCCTTTTAAGGAAAAATTAGAGTGGTTTAATATGGTCCTTTTTAACAAGCCACAATAGGAGTCGCCATAAAGGCAAGAGGGTGTGTCATTTGGGAAGAGACCGCCGGAGTTAGGGATAGAGTCTCTGGATGTGCGAAGCAGGAGAGGCACCAAGCGTCGTTTGTAGGCCGTGGGAGAGATGAGAGGGAGATCCTTACTGTGTGGGTAGCGAGAGAGAGAGAGAGAGAGAGAGAGAGAGAGAGAGAGAGAGAGAGAGAGAGAGAGAGAGAGAGAGAGAGAGAGAGAGAGAGAGAGAGAGAGAGATCTAGTTTTTGGCTATGCCTAGAATGAGAAGGGGCACCAGTTTCTGGCTTTGCCGAGAACAAGAGTGGGGGTATGTAGTGGAGAAACGAGTTGGAGAGAAAAGCTCTTTGCATGTGAGTAGAATACGGAAGAAATCAAGGCATCCTAGTTTTATTATAGGGACTTGAAAAGAGAGGAAATTAAAAAAAACCTCATTAAGCTTATCTAAGGGGGCTCACCCATAGGGAGGAAGGGGTCAAAAATGAGATTGAGAGAGAGAAATACTCTCGGTGCCGACTGAAGGGAGAGAGGGCAACCCTTGTTCTCTGTGAAGTCGAAGTGAGATAGGGAAGAGGGTTCAAAGCAAGGTTGAAATCAAGGAATGAAAGAGAGAGAGAGAGAGAGAGAGAGAGAGAGAGAGAGAGAGAGAGAGAGAGAGAGAGAGAGAGAGAGATGACTCTCAAATGCATACATTGATGAGAGAGAGAGATTTGTACTCCTAGACTTTTTAAGATTCATAAGAAGTGAGAGAAAGACCAGGAAGAATGCTTCCTCCTTATGTTGATAAAAAGGGATATGTAGAGAGAGGTCTTGTGATAGGCCATATTTGATAGAGAGAGAGGAGACTTTGATGAGAGAGAGAGAGAGTAATTTTTCCATAAGGCTATTGTGAGAGGGAGATAAGAGAATGAAATTACTGCGCTACCCTATAGGGTGGTAGCCAAACTCGTTAGCCTATCGACATCTATTGTTCAAAATTCTTTGAAAATTGGAGTGTGTGAAGCCGTGACAAAAGTTCTTGAAGATAAAAGATAAGTTTTGTTGCATTTGTTGTAAAAACAGTATTCCAATATTTATCAGTGCATGATAATTTCACAGTATCTCTTGCTCTTCTCATCTTTATCTCTGTCTTTTAAAATGAAGGAAATGTTCTCTCTATATATATATATATCTCTCTCTTTATAAATGGTAAAGTGATCCCTTTGTTTGTAGATGTCCATTGGTGAGATCTGACACACTGAGACTGCATTGCGCATTCCTTGGTAGCAGATTTTAGTAGCACTTTCCAGCCATAGATCCTTGTTGGTGGGCTAGGGTTGGGGGTTGAGTATTATCTTTGCTTGGATTTTCTTGTCGGGGTCTGCTCCATGGCCTAGGCCTTAAAAAATCTCCTTCGATGGCACGCCCGATGGGACCTAGCTTAGAACGTTTTTGCTTGAGCGAAGGACCTATGAATCTTAGAGATAGAGATAGTTTTTCTTTTTTTCTTCTACATAACGTTTAGGCTGGTTTCTTTCCTCACAGCATTCAGGATGCTTGCATATCTAGGCGGGAGGATTCCAAAAAGAGGCAAAAAATGGAGCGTGGACCTTTTTATCAAGCCAGAAAAAGAGTGCCATAAAGAGAAGAGGGTGTGTTGAATGGGGAGAGATTGCCAAGAGCAAGGAAGAAAGGCTCTGGCAGTGCCGAGTAGGAGTAGGGCGAGGTGCCATTTGTAGTGTGTGAGAGAGATGAGAGGGATATCCTCACTGTGTGGGTAATCAAAGAGAGAGAGAGAGAGAGAGAGAGAGAGAGAGAGAGCCACTTTCTAGCTGTTCCGAGAATGAGAAGGGGTGCCAGTTTTTGTCTTTGTCGAGAACGAGAGTGGGGGTATCTAGTGGAGAAACGAGGAGTTAGAGAGAGAAAATCTTTGCATGTGAATAGAATAGGGAGAGAAATGAGGGCATCTTGGTTTTGCTGCAGGGAATCAAAAAGGAGGGAAATTTAAAAAAAGATAATTAAGCTTATCTTAGGGGGCTCAATCATAGGGAGGAAGGGATCTGAAATGAGATTGAAAGAGAGATAATTTCTCTAGTTGGCACTGAAGGGAGAGAGGGCAACCCTTATTCTCTGTGAAGTCGAAGTGAGAGTGGGAAGAGTTTAGGTTGAAATCGAGGAGGGAAAGAGAGAGAGAGAGAGAGAATGACTCTCTACTCCATATGTTGATGAGAGAGACAAAAAGAGAGAGAGAGACAAGTTTTGTTGCGTTTGTTGTAAAATTTTTATTTCTAATATTCATAATTGCACGATAATTTCACAGTGTCTCGTGCTCTTCTAGTCTTTATCTCTCTCGTTTCAAATAAAAGCACATTCTCTCTCTCTCTCTCTCTCTCTCTCTCTCTCTCTCTCTCTCTCTCTCTCTCTCGATGAATGGTAAAATGATCCCTTTGTTTGTAGATGTTCATTGGTGATATCTGACATCAGATTGCATTGCACATTCCTTGGTAGCGGATTGTAGTAGCACTTTCTAGCCATAGTTCCTTTTTGGTGGGGTTGGGTTTGGGGTTTGAGTATTATCTTTGGTTGTTTTTTTTGTCTGGGTGTGCTCCATGGCCTAGGCCTACAAAAATATTCATCAGTGGCATGCCCTGTTGGCGAAGTACCTGCGACTCTCACAGATGGAGCTAGTTTTTCCTTTTTTCTTCTAAATGACATTTATGCTGGTTTTTTCCGTCGCAACCATTTGGGATGCTTGCATATCTAGGTGGGAGGATTCCAAAAAGAGGGAAAAAATGGACCTTTTGAACAAGCCACATCAAGAGTCACTATAAAGGGAAGAGGGTGTGCCGATTGGGGAGAGACCGCTGAGAGCGAGGGAGAGAGGCTCTGGTTGTGCTGAGTAGGAGAGGGGCCAAGCGCCGTTTGTAGGCCATGAGAGAGATGAGAGGGAGATGCTTCTTGTGTGGGTAACTAAACAGATAGAGATAGATAGAGAGAGAAAGAGAGAGAGAGAGAGAGAGAGAGAGAGAGAGAGAGAGAGAGAGAGAGAGAGAGAGAGAGAGAGAGAGAGAGAGAGAGAGAGAGAGAGAGAGAGAGAGAGAGAGCTATTTTTTTATTGTACCGAGAATGAGAAGGGGTGCTATTTTCTAGTTGTGCTGAGAAAAAGAGTGGGGGTATGTAGTGGAGAAACAAGGAGTTAGAGAGAGAATCTCTCTGCATGTGATTAGAAGAGGGAGAGAACCGAGGGCGTCCTAGGCTTTCTGCAAGGAATCAAAAAGGGGAGAATTTTTTTTAAAAAGCTCATTAAGCTTATCTAAGGGGGCTCACCTATAGGGAGGAAGGGGTCGGAAACGAGATTGAGAGAGAGAATTTCTCTCATTGCCAATTGAAGGGAGAGAGGGAAACCCCCCTTCTTTGTGAAGTTGAAGTGAGAGTGGGAAGAGGGAACTGTAAGGTTCGAACTAAGGAGGTAAAGAGAGAGAGAATGACTCTCGACTACATACCTTGATGAGAGAGAGAGATTCTTCCTTTCATCATTTTCAAGACTCATAAGAAGTGAGAGAAAGACCTAGAAGAATGCTTCCTCCTAATGTTGATAAAAAGGGAGACGTATAGAGAGGTTTTGTGATAGGCCATATTTGATAGAGAGGAGACTTTGATGTGTGTGTGTGTGTGTGTGTGAGAGAGAGAGAGAGAGAGAGAGAGAGAGAGAGAGAGAGAGAGAGAGAGAGAGAGAGAGGAGAGTAAACTTGCGATAAGGCTATTGTGAGAAGGAGAGAAAAGAAAGAAATCGTTGTGCTTCCCTATAGGGTGTAGGAAAAACTTTTTAGCCCATCATTTGGAGCCTACGAAGCTGCCTCGACAAAAGTTCTTGAAGATAAAAGATAAGTTTTGCTGCATTTGTTGTAAAAACAATATTTCCAATATTCATAATTGCACGATAATTTCGTCGTGTCTCATGCTCTTCTCATATTTCTCTCGCTCTTTTGAAATAAAGGAAACGCTCTTTCTCTCTCTGAATGGTAAAGTGATCCCTTTGTTTGTAGATGTTCATTGGTGAGATCTGACACGGAGACTGCATTGCACATTCCTTGGGAGAAAATTTTAGTGGCACTTTCTAGCCATAGTTCCTTGTTGGTCGGCTTGGATTGGGGGTTTGAGTATCATATTTGCTTGGTTTTTCTTGTCTTGTTCTAAGCTCCATGGACCAATCCTAGAAAAATATATACCACATAGCCAAGAGCTGTTGGTGTAGGCTCTCTACTTCTCAATCTTGGAGAAGGGGATCAAGTTATTGCCCATATCTTACTGCAAGCTAGTAACAAGATAGCTCCCAAACATTGAGGCAACATTAGTAGCACCTTCATGTGCAAAATAAAATTTGTCAATATTCATTCTACTCTCTGTAAAGAATGAGGATGCAAGAGAGCTACACAAGACAAGCACAAAGCACACAGAGATGGAAAGCTTCTTCTTCTTCTCACAGAAAAGAGAGTACAAAATGACTAAGTGCTAAAACTGAAAAGTAGCACATATGTACATGCGGTCACTAAGTGTGAACTCACTAGAAGCGTACTAGCCTGGCACTATAAGTGTAGTCGAGCTGTAGAATCACTGGCAGAGATCCTCCGTGTCGGTCACCTAACGCGCCAGTGAGTAAATGCCGTAAGCGGCCAAGACCCGTAGTGGATGCCAGCTCATGATGTAGAGCTCGACATCTCAACACTCCCCCTCGAGCTCTGCATGTCGGAGAGTCCAAGCATAGTCCGGAAACGTCGAAGCTTCTCAGCTCCGAGGGCCTTGGTAAAGATATCTGCTATCTGCTCCTCTGTGCTAACGTAGACCAAGTCGATGTCGCCCGCCAACACTCGCTCTCGAACGTAGTGGTAATGGACCTCTATGTGCTTGGTCCTGGCATGGAACACTGGGTTCCTAGCCAACTGCATGCTGCTAAGGTTGTCACAATGGATGACAATCTGCTGGTCCACCTGCACTCCCAAGTCCTCAAGTAATGTGCGTAGCCAAGCTACCTCGCACGCCGCAACTGCTGCACCTCTGTACTCGGCCTCTGTGCTCGATAAAGCAACCGTAGGTTTCTTTTTGCTGCTCCAAGTAACAGCAACACTCCCAAAAGAGAACTTGAAGCCACTTGTAGATCTCTTATCAGTTATGCTACCTGCCCAATCTGCATCTGTATACCCATACAATGCTAATGGCGCATCTGCTGCATAGAACAATGAGTAGTCAAGAGTCCCTTGCACATACCGAAGTGTGCATCGTACTCCATCCAAATGTGGCTTCCTCGAAAGCTGCATGAACTGACTCTCCAAGCCTACTGTGTAGCTCAAGTCTGGCCTCGTGATAGTCAAGTAGATTAGACTACACACAATCTTCCTGTACATCTTGACATCCTCAACAACATCACCCTTCTCTTCACTCAGCTTTGCATTCACATCCAAGGGAATAGAAATTGGCTTACAATCAGCCATACCATACTTTGACAACATGTCCAAAGCATATTGTCTTTGTGATAGCCATACACCCTCTGGAGTCCTGATCACCTCAATGCCAAGAAAGTAGTGCAACTCGCCCAAATCTTTCATTTCAAACTCCTGTTTGAGAAGACCCTTCACATGGTCAATCTCCATAGCATTGTCACCCACAATAATAAGGTCATCTACATATATGGTAATGGCCACAATCCCCACATCACTTTCACTTACATAGAGTAAATGATCAGCATGAGCTCTCCTAAACCCAATACTGACAAGATACTTGGCAGTCTTATCATACCATGCTCTAGAGCCTTGCTTCAAACCATACAAAGCTTTGAGAAGTCTGCATACATAATCTGGGTAACCTGAATCGACATAACCAGGTGGCTGATCCATATACACTTCCTCTTGCAACTCACCATTCAAGAAGGCATTCTTTACATCCATTTGATGCATAATCCATCCTCTAGATGCAGCCACTGCTATGACAGCTCTCACAGTCGTCATCTTTTCCACTGGAGCAAAGGTCTCCTCATAGTCTATGCCATACGTCTGTGCATAACCCTTTGCGACCAGCCTTGCCTTGTGACGCTCAATGTTACCATCAGCCTTATGCTTGGTTTTATACACCCATTTACAGCCGATAGCTTTCTTGCCACTTGGCAATGGCACCAACTCCCATGTGTCGTTTGCTGCCAATGCAACCATCTCTTCATTCATTGCATCATCCCAATGCACATTTCCAACTGCATCCTCAAAACATGTGGGCTCCACATCTTGTATCACCTTAGACATGTAGGCTTGGTGATGAGCTAGATACCCATCATAAGTCAATTTCCAAACTGGATTTCTGACTCTGTTAGATCTGCGTGGTCCTGGGTAACTCCTTTGCCCTCTAGCATCTTCTTGTACTTTCCTTACACCAGGTGTCCTGACAGCCGGAATACAAAATTCCTCATCAAGACTTTGTTCAGAACCATCTGAATCCATGTCTACCTATGAAAAACCTGATGATGCATCAGCCATAAAGCGAGGTTCATCAACCTTGTGAGGTCCCCACCCCGTCGTATCAAACAACGGATCTGATGGTAAACCTGGTGGCCACTAGATCTATAGCGGAAGCAAACAAAATGGTTCAGGGTTCAACTAGCGGAGGATCTCTCATCACAAAGTGAGTCGAGTTCGAGCCTACTAGCAACGAGATCTAGCTCCACCTCGCAGGGGAAGCGTACTTAACTATCTAGCGATCCTAAGACCCACCTTCCAAGAGGAGAGAAGCGGCGAGTGCCTTTTTCCCCATGTTTCAGAGGCACGTACACTCGAGATTTCACCGCTCTAGGGGCAATGAGTATTACTAATATCGAAGTAAGCACAATGGGGAGAGAGAGTTCCCGACCAATCAGGACCACCCATCTCGTAGGCATTGGCAGCCTGGGCCAAGCCCCCACTTTCCACCCCCACACTCACACTTCCTTGTGTGACCTAATTACTACCACAAAGGTTGTTCAACATAAAGATTCCTTGTTTAATTCCGAATCACCTTGTTCGTTAATACAGCCCTTCAACCAGTATTGCAAACAACACCAAGACAGAATTCTAGTAAAAATTCTACTCGAAGTTGTTCATAAAAATTCCAATGTTCTGGAGGTACAACATCCCCCCTCCAGCGAGAGTTTACTCCTCCCGTTGTCGCCTAGCTGCCCATACAACTAGGTATGTCCACCACATAGAAAGCACGACATGGACATTCCCACCGCTTAACCAGCAGACGTGGGTTCCCACCGATTAACCAACAGTCATGGGTATCCACCGCTTAACCAGCAGTCGTGGATTCAAGAGCCCTTAACCAGGAACTCTGCCCCTGTGATCAGGAGGGGTTTCATGACTAATTCAACATTGAAAATAGAATGAACATGCCGAGCTAAATTTTCCCTAGTAGACATTCTTTCCTATTGCAAACAGTATTCCCATCAATCAGTTCCTTCCTACTTTAGAACTTAATGTACAATGCTTTCAATGCCGAGGTTTCCGTCGGATTTCTCCAGCATGATTGGGGATATGAGCATTCCTAACTAGCGTATGCAATGTTAGTTTAAACAACTTGAATAAAAATATGATCTACCTCTTCCCCTTCTTCATCGATAGCCCGTGAGATGGCCGGTATTTGTTCCTCCATGGGAGCCTTCCCCTTCCCGTTGACATTGCTCGTTCCTGCCTCGCGATCGCGGGCACCACCGAACCGAATCCTCTTAACCGGGGCCATTTCTCACTACTTTAAATGATTAGCTTGGAGAAAGAGCTAAGGTTCGCAAGCATCATAACACTCCAATGGGTAGATTAGTGACATCAATTAATCCCTCCTATATGAGAGTCTAGATTTCTTTCATAAAGCAATCATTAAGGATGGCACATAATCCTATGGGAACCGGCTCTAAGATAATTATTCGGCTTACATGATCAAGAATAATTAGGATTTCACTATTGGATTTACCAGAGAATTGGATTAAGTATGATTAAACTATTTCCTAGCAATTAGATGATGCAGATTTACCCTATGCATATGTGTGAGGAAAAACCAATTCTTAGAGACTTATTGACGGATTAATTTCTCCTTAATTACATCTTAATGCATAAGAGAAATGAATTCAATTAAGCTACAATGTTAATGAGTGATTACAATAGTGATTCTCTTCAATCTGCACAAATACTAGCTTACCGATTAATTACTATGCTATCTAGAGAGAGAAGATTCTGATAATTATGCTCTAATCATTAATCGAGAGTGAAGAATGGCTGATAATTCAGCTATGGAATGATGATTACATAATAGAGTACGAATAAGGAGAATTTAGAGAGTAATTATAGAGAATTACGACTAGGAATAAGCATAATAGACGAGAAATTTAGCGGTAATGAAACGGATTTGCAGAAAGCATTAATTAAACCGTGGTTACCGTGATTAAGGGCTGATAATCCTCTTGATTCTCTGATCTAATCAAGCTTCTTGAGGCGAGAATTCGACAGCACCTCCCTCCTTGCTTCTCCTTCAAAAGGTGTGTGTTCCGGCAGCACCTTCCCAGAGTGTGTGTAGGTGTGTGTGTGTGTGCACTGTGTGTGTGAGCATATGTGTGTGTGTGTGTGTGTGTGTGTGTGTGCAGGTCTTTAAATAGGCCTCCTCAAGCTGAAAATCGATGTGGGTTGCTAAATGCATCTGGGAGCTTCTCCAGTTAAGCATGGCAAGTCTAGTTGGCTACCCACCAAGTGTCCAGTTGGCTCAATAAACTGACTCTCACACTGAGTTGCAGGCTTGGCAGCTTCCCGAAGACTCCCACAAAGCAAGAGGGCGCCCCCTAGCTGCTAAAGATGATCTGGAGTGGCTGGGACCTGTTCCCACACAGCCTCGGGCCCCCGGTGCCTCCCGGACAATTTTGTGAAAAATTGGTTTTAGGCTAAAACGGGCCATACGAGTCGGATTTTGATGCTGAAAATTGCTATACGAAGCTCTAACTAAGACGTACTGGCCCGAGTACCTGCCATATTTAGCAGCCCCCGGGGTCCGAAAATGCATTTTTTTCAAATTCGGGGTATAGGTGCAGATTTTCGAGACAGTCAAAACTAGACGGGTCGGGTGACCAAAAACTTACTATATTTGGAAAATTTTCACAAAAATTATTTTAATTCACATTTTGAAGCTTTATGACATTTTAAACATCATGGCACTGACAGAATTCGGAAAACTCCTAAAAATAGTAACTTTTTTCCATTATGATCATTTCATGGTACAAGGCTCCTCTTTTTGGTTGGGGTCAGAGACCTTACAACCTCCCCAACGTGAAAAATTTGAGATGTCTCACTGCGGCATTAGCGAAAGCTCTACTTCCTTGTCCTATGTTTCCTCTTCCTCGGCCTCCTCTTCCGTTTGGTTGACCTCGCCCGTTGGCGTTCAGAGGTACATTATTAGCACCGGATGTTTGGGAAATCCTTTTTGGACATCGACTTTTGTAATGTTCATACTCCTGGCACTCAAAGCATCTTATATTGGGAAACTCGGTAGCTGTCGTGGTAGCTACTACCAGACGATGGTTGTATGCAGGGTTGATTGGTCTGTTACTCCAGTTGTCTGTCCTGGCCCTCTTTGACAAATAGTATTCACTATCTTGGGTAGTCCTCTGAATCTCTTTAGCTAACGGTTTGGCCCTTAGCAAGGCATCTTGCAAAGTTACTGGCCTGAGAGCTTCTAGTCGGTTGTTCAGGGGGTCAATGAGCCCTTGGCAGAACCGTGCTACCTGTTGTTCCAATGTCATCTTAGTAGCATATCTCCGAAGAGTGACAAACTTTGAATAATATTCTTCGACAGATGAAGTCAGCTGCCGAAGGGAAAAGAACTCGTTCATCTTCAAGGTTTTATAGGCGGTTGGTAAGTAACTCTCCATCACAGCAGCCTTAATGTCTTCCCATGACTAGGAATATCCCTTGATATCCAAGTCCCTGCAATGTTGTTTCCACCAGATCTTGGCATCACCAGACAAGCGGAACATTGCAAGCATGGTTTGGTTCTCGGGTTGAGTTCTCGCAGCTTCGAAATAGTCATCCATAGCCTCCATCCATACTTTTGCATCTCTTTCCACATTTGCCCCTTCGCCTTTAAAGGTTGGAGGCTGAGCTTGTTTAAGGAGGAGCTTCTTCTCTTGCGTTGCCGAGTAGAGAGCAGCAGGCGGTGCCTATCCAATGGTATAAAACTCATTACTATAGCACTCTTCTCAAATGAACCTAAGCTTTTCCATACTCAAGAAGAAATTTAACTTTTGGGCTTAACCAGCCTACTTAATCTGTACATCTATCACAAAGGATTTTAACCATTCCACCATTTAAATTCCATTGAATACATCCAAAATTTTCCGATAAATAATGGTAAAAACTTTACTCGAGAGCTTTGATCCATACTTATAACTTTATGTGCATCAACAGGCTACCTGCCCGCAGCACTAGTCGCACCAACGACTTCTCAAAAAAAAAACATCATGTGGAACCCACTGAATCCCGACAAGCTCAACGAGTAAAACTCTTTAACATCGCTCAAGAGACAATCCACTAGACAAATCCAATGTAATTATTCTGGGAAACATTATGCTCAAGCTTTGAGTACGAGCTATCCTACAATCCCTTAGTTTTTAAAATTTCAAACAACATCATTTTTCCAGTTCGTAAACCTATAGCTCTGAGACCAGGTGTGAGGTCCCCACCCCGTCGTATCAAACAACGGATCTGATGGTAAACCTGGTGGCCACTAGATCTATAGCGGAAGCAAACAAAATGGTTCAGGGTTCAACTAGCGGACGATCTCTCATCACAAAGTGAGTCGAGTTCGAGCCTACTAGCAACGAGATCTAGCTCCACCTCGCAGGGGAAGCGTACTTAACTATCTAGCGATCCTAAGACCCACCTTCCAAGAGGAGAGAAACCGCGAGTGCCTTTTTCCCCATGTTTCAAAGGCACGTACACTCGAGATTTCACCGCTCTAGGGGCAATGAGTATTACTAATATCGAAGTAAGCACAATGGGGAGAGAGAGTTCCCGACCAATGGGGACCACCCATCTCGTAGGCATTGGAAACCTGAGCCAAGCCCCCACTTTCCACCCCCACACTCACACTTCCTTGTGTGACCTAATTACTACCACAAAGGTTGTTCAACATAAATATTCCTTGTTTAATTCCGAATCACCTTGTTCGTTAATACAGCCCTTCAACCAGTATTGCAAACAACACCAAGACAGAATTCTAGTAAAAATTCTACTCGAAGTTGTTCATAAAAATTCCAATGTTCTAGAGGTACAACATCCCCCCTCCAGCGAGAGTTTACTCCTCCCGTTGTCGCCTACCTGCCCATACAACTAGGTATGTCCACCGCATAGAAAGCATGACATGGACATTCCCACCGCTTAACCAGCAGACGTGGGTTCCCACCGCTTAACCAGCAGTCATGGGTATCCACCGCTTAACAAACAGTCGTGGATTCAAGAGCCCTTAACCAGGAACTCTGCCCCTGTGATCAGGAGGGGTTTCATGACTAATTCAACATTGGAAATAGAATGAACATGCCGAGCTAAATTTTCCCTAGCAGACATTCTTTCCTATTGCAAACAGTATTCCCATCAATCAGTTCCTTCCTACTTTAGAACTTAATGTACAATGCTTTCAATGTCGAGGTTTCCGTTGGATTTCGCCAGCATGATTGGGGATATGAGCATTCCTAACTAGCGTATGCAATGTTAGTTTAAACAACTTGAATAAAAATATGATCTACCTCTTCCCCTTCTTCATCGATAGCCCGTGAGATGGCCGGTATTTGTTCCTCCATGGGAGCCTTCCCCTTCCCGTTGACATTGCTCGTTCCTGCGTCGCGATCGTGGGCACCACCGAAGCGAGTCCTCTTAACCGGGGCCATTTCTCACTACTTTAAATGATTAGCTTGGAGAAAGAGCTAAGGTTCGCAAGCATCATAACAGTCCAATGGGTAGATTAGTGACATCAATTAATCCCTCCTATATGAGAGTCTAGATTTCTTTCATAAAGCAATCATTAAGGATGGCACATAATCCTATGGGAACCGGCTCTAAGATAATTATTCGGCTTACATGATCAAGAATAATTAGGATTTCACTATTGGATTTACCAGAGAATTGGATTAAGTATGATTAAACTATTTCCTAGCAATTAGATGATGCAGATTTACCCTATGCATATGTGTGAGGAAAAACCAATTCTTAGAGACTTATTGACGGATTAATTTCTCCTTAATTACATCTTAATGCATAAGAGAAATGAATTCAATTAAGCTACAATGTTAATGAGTGATTACAATAGTGATTCTCTTCAATCTGCACAAATACTAGCTTATCGATTAATTACTATGCTATCTAGAGAGAGAAGATTCTGATAATTATGCTCTAATCATTAATCGAGAGTGAAGAATGGCTGATAATTCAGCTATGGAATGATGATTACATAATAGAGTACGAATAAGGAGAATTTAGAGAGTAATTATAGAGAATTACGACTAGGAATAAGCATAATAGACGAGAAATTTAGCGGTAATGAAAAGGATTTGCAGAAAGCCCGTGGTTACCGTGATTAAGGGCTGATAATCCTCTCGATTCTCTGATCTAATCGAGCTTCTTGAGGCGAGAATTCGACAGCACCTCCCTCCTTGCTTCTCCTTCAAAAGGTGTGTGTTCCGGCAGCACCTTCCCAGAGTGTGTGTAGGTGTGTGTGTGTGCACTGTGTGTGTGAGCATATGTGTGTGTGTGTGTGTGTGTGTGTGCAGGTCTTTAAATAGGCCTCCTCAAGCTGAAAATCGATGTGGGTTGCTAAATGCATCTGGGAGCTTCTCCAGTTAAGCATGGCAAGTGTAGTTGCCTACCCACCAAGTGTCCAGTTGGCTCAATAAACTGACTCTCACACTGAGTTGTAGGCTTGGCAGCTTCCCCAAGACTCCCACAAAGCAAGAGGGCGCCCCCTAGCTGCTAAAGATGATCTGGAGTGGCTGGGACCTGTTCCCACACAGCCTCGGGCCCCCGGTGCCTCCTGGACAATTTTGTGAAAAATTGGTTTTAGGCTAAAACGGGCCATACGAGTCGGATTTTGATGCCGAAAATTGCTATACGAAGCTCTAACTAAGACGTACTGGCCCGAGTACCTGCCATATTTAGCAGCCCCCGAGGTCCGATAATGCATTTTTTTCAAATTCTGGGTACAGGTGCAGATTTTCGAGACAGTCAAAACTAGACGGGTCGGGTGACCAAAAACTTACTATATTTGGAAAATTTTCACAAAAATTATTTTAATTCACATTTCGAAGCTTTATGACATTTTAAACATCATGGCACTGACAGAATTCGGAAAACTCCTAAAAATAGTAACTTTTTTCCATTATGATCATTTCATGGTACAAGGCTCCTCTTTTTGGTTGGGGTCAGAGACCTTACAACCTCCCCAACGTGAAAAATTTGAGATGTCCTCATCTCAAGAATACATCTGGATAAACTCTATGCTAACTACTTAGGTACATATATCCTTTGTCTAAAGTAAAGATATCCTTTGATAATAGAGTAGTCTTTAGCTTGATGCGTCTTATTCTGCTGAACTTTGATGAGATTCTGGTGCTTGATTTATTGCTCACTAGGATTAGCAGTTGCATCATACATTGCTTCTCTCTCATCAGCTTCATCACCCACAGTTGGTTGTCTCACTGCGGCATTAGCGAAAGCTCTACTTCCTTGTCCTATGTTTCCTCTTCCTCGGCCTCCTCTTCCGTTTGGTTGACCTCGCCCGTTGGAGTTCAGAGGTACATTATTAGCACCGGATGTTTGGGAAATCCTTTTTGGACATCGACTTTTGTAATGTCCATACTCTTGGCACTCAAAGCATCTTATATTGGGAAACTCGGTAGCTGTCGTGGTAGCTACTACAGAACGATGGTTGTATGCAGGGTTGATTGGTCTGTTACTCCAGTTGTCTGTCCTGGTCCTCTTTGACAAATAGTATTCACTATCTTGGGTAGTCCTCTGAATCTCTTTAGCTAACGGTTTGGCCCTTAGCAAGGCATCTTGCAAAGTTACTGCCCTGAGAGCTTCTAGTCGATTGTTCAGGGGGTCAATGAGTCCTTGGCAGAACCGTGCTACCTGTTGTTCCAATGTCATCTTATGAGCATATCTCCGAAGAGTGACAAACTTTGAATAATATTCTTCGACAGATGAAGTCAGCTGCCGAAGGGAAAAGAACTCGTTCATCTTCAAGGTTTTATAGGCGGGTGGTAAGTAACGCTCCATCACAGCAGCCTTGATGTCTTCCCATGACTGGGAAGATCCCTTGATATCCAAGTCCTTGCAATGTTGTTTCCACCAGATCTTGGCATCACCAGACAAGCGGAACATTGCAAGCATGGTTTGGTTCTCGGGTTGAGTTCTCGCAGCTTCGAAATAGTCATCCATAGCCTCCATCCATACTTCAGCATCTCTTTCCACATTTGCCCCTTCCCCTTTAAAGGTTGGAGGCTGAGCTTGTTTAAGGAGGAGCTTCTTCTCTTGCGTTGCCGAGTAGAGAGCAGCAGGCGGTGCCTATCCAATGGTATAAAACTCATTACTATAGCACTCTTCTCAAATGAACCTAAGCTTTTCCATACTCAAGAAGAAATTTAACTTTTGGGCTTAACCAGCCTACTTAATCTGTACATCTATCACAAAGGATTTTAACCATTCCACCATTTAAATTCCATTGAATACATCCAAAATTGTCCGATAAATAATGGTAAAAACTTTACTCGAGAGCTTTGATCCATACTTATAACTTTATGTGCATCAACAGGCTACCTGCCCGCAGCACTAGTCGCACCAACGACTTCTCAAAAAAAAAAAACATCATGTGGAACCCACTGAATCCCGACAAGCTCAACGAGTAAAACTCTTTAACATCGCTCAGGAGACAATCCACTAGACAAATCCAATGTAATTATTCTGGGAAACATTATGCTCAAGCTTTGAGTACGAGCTATCCTACAATCCCTTAGTTTTTAAAATTTCAAACAACATCATTTTTCCAGTTCGTAAACCTATAGCTCTGATACCAGGTGTGAGGTCCCCACCCCGTCGTATCAAACAACGGATCTGATGGTAAACCTGGTGACCACTAGATCTATAGCGGAAGCAAACAAAATGGTTCAGGGTTCAACTAGCGGACGATCTCTCATCACAAAGTGAGTCGAGTTCGAGCCTACTAGCAACGAGATGTAGCTCCACCTCGTAGGGGAAGCGTACTTAACTATCTAGCGATCCTAAGACCCACCTTCCAAGAGGAGAGAAATCGCGAGTGCCTTTTTCCCCATGTTTCAAAGGCACGTACACTCGAGATTTCACCGCTCTAGGGGCAATGAGTATTACTAATATCGAAGTAAGCACAATGGGGAGAGAGAGTTCCCGACCAATGGGGACCACCCATCTCGTAGGCATTGGCAACCTGAGCCAAGCCCCCACTTTCCACCCCCACACTCACACTTCCTTGTGTGACCTAATTACTACCACAAAGGTTGTTCAACATAAATATTCCTTGTTTAATTCCGAATAACCTTGTTCGTTAATACAGCCCTTCAACCAGTATTGCAAACAACACCAAGACAGAATTCTAGTAAAAATTCTACTCGAAGTTGTTCATAAAAATTCCAATGTTCTGGAGGTACAACATCCCCCCTCCAGCGAGAGTTTACTCCTCCCGTTGTCGCCTAGCTGCCTATACAACTAGGTATGTCCACCGCATAGAAAGCATGACATGGACATTCCCACCGCTTAACCAGCAGACGTGGGTTCCCACCGCTTAACCAGCAGTCATGGGTATCCACCGATTAACAAACAGTCGTGGATTCAAGAGCCCTTAACCAGGAACTCTGCCCCTGTGATCAGGAGGAGTTTCATGACTAATTCAACATTGGAAATAGAATGAACATGCCGAGCTAAATTTTCCCTAGCAGACATTCTTTCCTATTGCAAACAGTATTCCCATCAATCAGTTCCTTCCTACTTTAGAACTTAATGTACAATGCTTTCAATGCCGAGGTTTCCGTCGGATTTCTCCAGCATGATTGGGGATATGAGCATTCCTAACTAGCGTATGCAATGTTAGTTTAAACAACTTGAATAAAAATATGATCTACCTCTTCCCCTTCTTCATCGATAGCCCGTGAGATGGCCGGTATTTGTTCCTCCATGGGAGCCTTCCCCTTCCCGTTGACATTGCTCGTTCCTGCCTCGCGATCGCGGGCACCACCGAACCGAGTCCTCTTAACCGGGGCCATTTCTCACTACTTTAAATGATTAGCTTGGAGAAAGAGCTAAGGTTCGCAAGCATCATAACACTCCAATGGGTAGATTAGTGACATCAATTAATCCCTCCTATATGAGAGTCTAGATTTCTTTCATAAAGCAATCATTAAGGATGGCACATAATCCTATGGGAACCGGCTCTAAGATAATTATTCGGCTTACATGATCAAGAATAATTAGGATTTCACTATTGGATTTACCAGAGAATTGGATTAAGTATGATTAAACTATTTCCTAGCAATTAGATGATGCAGATTTACCCTATGCATATGTGTGAGGAAAAACCAATTCTTAGAGACTTATTGACGGATTAATTTCTCCTTAATTACATCTTAATGCATAAGAGAAATGAATTCAATTAAGCTACAATGTTAATGAGTGATTACAATAGTGATTCTCTTCAATCTGCACAACTACTAGCTTACCGATTAATTACTATGCTATCTAGAGAGAGAAGATTCTGATAATTATGCTCTAATCATTAATCGAGAGTGAAGAATGGCTGATAATTCAGCTATGGAATGATGATTACATAATAGAGTACGAATAAGGAGAATTTAGAGAGTAATTATAGAGAATTACGACTAGGAATAAGCGTAATATACGAGAAATTTAGCGGTAATGAAAAGGATTTGCAGAAAGCATTAATTAAACCGTGGTTACCATGATTAAGGGCTGATAATCCTCTCGATTCTCTGATCTAATCGAGCTTCTTGAGGCGAGAATTCGACAGCACCTCCCTCCTTGCTTCTCCTTCAAAAGGTGTGTGTTCCGGCAGCACCTTCCCAGAGTGTGTGTAGGTGTGTGTGTGTGCACTGTGTGTGTGAGCATATGTGTGTGTGTGTGTGTGTGTGTGTGCAGGTCTTTAAATAGGCCTCCTCAAGCTGAAAATCGATGTGGGTTGCTAAATGCATCTGGGAGCTTCTCCAGTTAAGCATGGCAAGTCTAGTTGCCTACCCACCAAGTGTCCAGTTGGCTCAATAAACTGACTCTCACACTGAGTTGCAGGCTTGGCAGCTTCCCCAAGACTCCCACAAAGCAAGAGGGCACCCCCTAGCTGCTAAAGATGATCTGGAGTGGCTGGGACCTGTTCCCACACAGCCTCGGGCCCCCGGTGCCTCCCGGACAATTTTGTGAAAAATTGGTTTTAGGCTAAAACGGGCCATACGAGTCGGATTTTGATGCCGAAAATTGCTATACGAAGCTCTAACTAAGACGTACTGGCCCGAGTACCTGCCATATTTAGCAGCCCCCGAGGTCCGATAATGCATTTTTTTCAAATTCGGGGTACAGGTGCAGATTTTCGAGACAGTCAAAACTAGACGGGTCGGGTGACCAAAAACTTACTATATTTGGAAAATTTTCACAAAAATTATTTTAATTCACATTTTGAAGCTTTATGACATTTTAAACATCATGGCACTGACAGAATTCGGAAAACTCCTAAAAATAGTAACTTTTTTCCATTATGATCATTTCATGGTACAAGGCTCCTCTTTTTGGTTGGGGTCAGAGACCTTACAACCTCCCCAACGTGAAAAATTTGAGATGTCCTCATCTCAAGAATACATCTGGATAAACTCTATGCTAACTACTTAGGTACATATATCCTTTGTCTAAAGTAAAGATATCCTTTGATAATAGAGTAGTCTTTAGCTTGATGCGTCTTATTCTGCTGAACTTTGATGAGATTCTGGTGCTTGATTTATTGCTCACTAGGATAAGCAGTTGCACCATACATTGCTTCTCTCTCATCAGCTTCATCACCCACAGTTGGTTGTCTCACTGCGGCATTAGCGAAAGCTCTACTTCCTTGTCCTATGTTTCCTCTTCCTCGGCCTCGTCTTCCGTTTGGTTGACCTCGCCCGTTGGAGTTCAGAGGTACATTATTAGCACCGGATGTTTGGGAAATCCTTTTTGGACATCGACTTTTGTAATGTCCATACTCTTGGCACTCAAAGCATCTTATATTGGGAAACTCGGTAGCTGTCGTGGTAGCTACTACAGAACGATGGTTGTATGCAGGGTTGATTGGTCTGTTACTCCAGTTGTCTGTCCTGGTCCTCTTTGACAAATAGTATTCACTATCTTGGGTAGTCCTCTGAATCTCTTTAGCTAACGGTTTGGCCCTTAGCAATGCATCTTGCAAAGTTACTGGCCTGAGAGCTTCTAGTCGATTGTTCAGGGGGTCAATGAGTCCTTGGCAGAACCGTGCTACCTATTGTTCCAATGTCATCTTATGAGCATATCTCCGAAGAGTGACAAACTTTGAATAATATTCTTCGACAGATGAAGTCAGCTGCCGAAGGGAAAAGAACTCGTTCATCTTCAAGGTTTTATAGGCGGGTGGTAAGTAACGCTCCATCACAGCAGCCTTGATGTCTTCCCATGACTGGGAAGATCCCTTGATATCCAAGTCCTTGCAATGTTGTTTCCACCAGATCTTGGCATCACCAGACAAGCGGAACATTGCAAGCATGGTTTGGTTCTCGGGTTGAGTTCTCGCAGCTTCGAAATAGTCATCCATAGCCTCCATCCATACTTCTGCATCTCTTTCCACATTTGCCCCTTCGCCTTTAAAGGTTGGAGGCTGAGCTTGTTTAAGGAGGAGCTTCTTCTCTTGCGTTGCCGAGTAGAGAGCAGCAGGCGGTGCCTATCCAATGGTATAAAACTCATTACTATAGCACTCTTCTCAAATGAACCTAAGCTTTTCCATATTCAAGAAGAAATTTAACTTTTGGGCTTAACCAGCCTACTTAATCTGTACATCTATCACAAAGGATTTTAACCATTCCACCATTTAAATTCCATTGAATACATCCAAAATTGTCCAATAAATAATGGTAGAAACTTTACTCGAGAGCTTTGATCCATACTTATAACTTTATGTGCATCAACAGGCTACCTGCCCGCAGCACTAGTCGCACCAACGACTTCTCAAAAAAAAAAAACATCATGTGGAACCCACTGAATCCCGACAAGCTCAACGAGTAAAACTCTTTAACATCGCTCAAGAGACAATCCACTAGACAAATCCAATGTAATTATTCTGGGAAACATTATGCTCAAGCTTTGAGTACGAGCTATCCTACAATCCCTTAGTTTTCAAAATTTCAAACAACATCATTTTTCCAGTTCGTAAACCTATAGCTCTGATACCAGGTGTGAGGTCCCCACCCCGTCGTATCAAACAACGGATCTGATGGTAAACCTGGTGGCCACTAGATCTATAGTGGAAGCAAACAAAATGGTTCAGGGTTCAACTAGCGGACGATCTCTCATCACAAAGTGAGTCGAGTTCGAGCCTACTAGAAACGAGATCTAGCTCCACCTCGCAGGGGAAGCGTACTTAACTATCTAGCGATCCTAAGACCCACCTTCTAAGAGGAGAGAAACCGCGAGTGCCTTTTTCCCCATGTTTCAAAGGCACGTACACTCGAGATTTCACCGCTCTAGGGGCAATGAGTATTACTAATATCGAAGTAAGCACAATGGGGAGAGAGAGTTCCCGACCAATGGGGACCACCCATCTCGTAGGCATTGGCAACCTGAGCCAAGCCCCCACTTTCCACCCCCACACTCACACTTCCTTGTGTGACCTAATTACTACCACAAAGGTTGTTCAACATAAAGATTCCTTGTTTAATTCCGAATCACCTTGTTCGTTAATACAGCCCTTCAACAAGTATTGCAAACAACACCAAGACAGAATTCTAGTAAAAATTCTACTCGAACTTATTCATAAAAATTCCAATGTTCTGGAGGTACAACATCCCCCCTCCAGCGAGAATTTACTCCTCCCGTTGTCGCCTAGCTGCCCATTCAACTAGGTATGTCCACCGCATAGAAAGCATGACATGGACATTCCCACCGCTTAACCAGCAGACGTGGGTTCCCACCGCTTAACCAGCAGTCATGGGTATCCACCACTTAACAAACAGTCGTGGATTCAAGAGCCCTTAACCAGGAACTTTGCCCCTGTGATCAGGAGGGGTTTCATGACTAATTCAACATTGGAAATAGAATGAACATGCCGAGCTAAATTTTCCCTAGCAGACATTCTTTCCTATTGCAAACAGTATTCCAATCAATCAGTTCCTTCCTACTTTAGAACTTAATGTACAATGCTTTCAATGCCGAGGTTTCCGTCGGATTTCGCCAGCATGATTGGGGATATGAGCATTCCTAACTAGCGTATGCAATGTTAGTTTAAACAACTTGAATAAAAATATGATCTACCTCTTCCCCTTCTTCATCGATAGCCCGTGAGATGGCCGGTATTTATTCCTCCATGGGAGCCTTCCCCTTCCCGTTGACATTGCTCGTTCCTGCCTCACGATCGTGGGCACCACCGAAGCGAGTCCTCTTAACCGGGGCCATTTCTCACTACTTTAAATGATTAGCTTGGAGAAAGAGCTAAGGTTCGCAAGCATCATAACAGTCCAATGGGTAGATTAGTGACATCAATTAATCCCTCCTATATGAGAGTCTAGATTTCTTTCATAAAGCAATCATTAAGGATGGCAAATAATCCTATGGGAACCGGCTCTAAGATAATTATTCGGCTTACATGATCAAGAATAATTAGGATTTCACTATTGGATTTACCAGAGAATTGGATTAAGTATGATTAAACTATTTCCTAGCAATTAGATGATGCAGATTTACCCTATGCATATGTGTGAGGAAAAACCAATTCTTAGAGACTTATTGACGGATTAATTTCTCCTTAATTACATCTTAATGCATAAGAGAAATGAATTCAATTAAGCTACAATGTTAATGAGTGATTACAATAGTGATTCTCTTCAATCTGCACAAATACTAGCTTACCGATTAATTACTATGCTATCTAGAGAGAGAAGATTCTGATAATTATGCTCTAATCATTAATCGAGAGTGAAGAATGGCTGATAATTCAGCTATGGAATGATGATTACATAATAGAGTACGAATAAGGAGAATTTAGAGAGTAATTATAGAGAATTACGACTAGGAATAAGCATAATATACGAGAAATTTAGCGGTAATGAAAAGGATTTGCAGAAAGCATTAATTAAACCGTGGTTACCGTGATTCAGGGCTGATAATCCTCTCGATTCTCTGATCTAATCGAGCTTCTTGAGGCGAGAATTCGACAGCACCTCCCTCCTTGCTTCTCCTTCAAAAGGTGTGTGTTCCGGCAGCACCTTCCCAGAGTGTGTGTAGGTGTGTGTGTGTGCATTGTGTGTGTGAGCATATGTGTGTGTGTGTGTGTGTGTGTGTGTGTGTGTGTGTGTGTGTGCAGGTCTTTAAATAGGCCTCCTCAAGCTGATAATCGATCTGGGTTGCTAAATGCATCTGGGAGCTTCTCCAGTTAAGCATGGCAAGTCTAGTTGCCTACCCACCAAGTGTCCAGTTGGCTCAATAAACTGACTCTCACACTGAGTTGCAGGCTTGGCAGCTTCCCCAAGACTCCCAGAAAGCAAGAGGGCGCCCCCTAGCTGCTAAAGATGATCTGGAGTGGCTGGGACCTGTTCCCACACAGCCTCGGGCCCCCGGTGCCTCCCGGACAATTTTGTGAAAAATTGGTTTTAGGCTAAAACGGGCCATACGAGTCGGATTTTGATGCCGAAAATTGCTATACGAAGCTCTAACTAAGACGTACTGGCCCGAGTACCTGCCATATTTAGCAGCCCCCGAGGTCCGATAATGCATTTTTTTCAAATTCTGGGTACAGGTGCAGATTTTCGAGACAGTCAAAACTAGACGGGTCGGGTGACCAAAAACTTACTATATTTGGAAAATTTTCACAAAAATTATTTTAATTCACATTTCGAAGCTTTATGACATTTTAAACATCATGGCACTGACAGAATTCGGAAAACTCCTAAAAATAGTAACTTTTTTCCATTATGATCATTTCATGGTACAAGGCTCCTCTTTTTGGTTGGGGTCAGAGACCTTACAACCTCCCCAACGTGAAAAATTTGAGATGTCCTCATCTCAAGAATACATCTGGATAAACTCTATGCTAACTACTTAGGTACATATATCCTTTGTCTAAAGTAAAGATATCCTTTGATAATAGAGTAGTCTTTAGCTTGATGCGTCTTATTCTGCTGAACTTTGATGAGATTCTGGTGCTTGATTTATTGCTCACTAGGATTAGCAGTTGCATCATACATTGCTTCTCTCTCATCAGCTTCATCACCCACAGTTGGTTGTCTCACTGCGGCATTAGCGAAAGCTCTACTTCCTTGTCCTATGTTTCCTCTTCCTCGGCCTCCTCTTCCGTTTGGTTGACCTCGCCCGTTGGAGTTCAGAGGTACATTATTAGCACCGGATGTTTGGGAAATCCTTTTTGGACATCGACTTTTGTAATGTCCATACTCCTGGCACTCTAAGCATCTTATATTGGGAAACTCGGTAGCTGTCGTGGTAGCTACTACCAGACGATGGTTGTATGCAGGGTTGATTGGTCTGTTACTCCAGTTGTCTGTCCTGGCCCTCTTTGACAAATAGTATTCACTATCTTGGGTAGTCCTCTGAATCTCTTTAGCTAACGGTTTGGCCCTTAGCAAGGCATCTTGCAAAGTTACTGGCCAGAGAGCTTCTAGTCGATTGTTCAGGGGGTCAATGAGTCCTTGGCAGAACCGTGCTACCTGTTGTTCCAATGTCATCTTAGGAGCATATCTCCGAAGAGTGACAAACTTTGAATAATATTCTTCGACAGATGAAGTCAGCTGCCGAAGGGAAAAGAACTCGTTCATCTTCAAGGTTTTATAGGCGGGTGGTAAGTAACGCTCCATCACAGCAGCCTTGATGTCTTCCCATGACTGGGAAGATCCCTTGATATCCAAGTCCCTGCAATGTTGTTTCCACCAGATCTTGGCATCACCAGACAAGCGGAACATTGCAAGCATGGTTTGGTTCTCGGGTTGAGTTCTCGCAGCTTCGAAATAGTCATCCATAGCCTCCATCCATACTTCTGCATCTCTTTCCACATTTGCCCCTTCGCCTTTAAAGGTTGGAGGCTGAGCTTGTTTAAGGAGGAGCTTCTTCTCTTGCGTTGCCGAGTAGAGAGCAGCAGGCGGTGCCTATCCAATGGTATAAAACTCATTACTATAGCACTCTTCTCAAATGAACCTAAGCTTTTCCATACTCAAGAAGAAATTTAACTTTTGGGCTTAACCAGCCTACTTAATCTATACATCTATCACAAAGGATTTTAACCATTCCACCATTTAAATTCCATTGAATACATCCAAAATTGTCCAATAAATAATGGTAAAAACTTTACTCGAGAGCTTTGATCCATACTTATAACTTTATGTGCATCAACAGGCTACCTGCCCGCAGCACTAGTCGCACCAACGACTTCTCAAAAAAAAAACATCATGTGGAACCCACTGAATCCCGACAAGCTCAACGAGTAAAACTCTTTAACATCGCTCAGGAGACAATCCACTAGACAAATCCAATGTAATTATTCTGGGAAACATTATGCTCAAGCTTTGAGTACGAGCTATCCTACAATCCCTTAGTTTTCAAAATTTCAAACAACATCATTTTTCCAGTTCGTAAACCTATAGCTCTGATACCAGGTGTGAGGTCCCCACCCCGTCGTATCAAACAACGGATATGATGGTAAACCTCGTGGCCACTAGATCTATAGCGGAAGCAAACAGAATGGTTCAGGGTTCAACTAGCGGACGATCTCTCATCACAAAGTGAGTCGAGTTCGAGCCTACTAGCAACGAGATGTAGCTCCACCTCGCAGGGGAAGCGTACTTAACTATCTAGCGATCCTAAGACCCACCTTCCAAGAGGAGAGAAACCGCGAGTGCCTTTTTCCCCATGTTTCAAAGGCGCGTACACTCGAGATTTCACCGCTCTAGGGGCAATGAGTATTACTAATATCGAAGTAAGCACAATGGGGAGAGAGAGTTCCCGACCAATGGGGACCACCCATCTCGTAGGCATTGGCAACCTGAGCCAAGCCCCCACTTTCCACCCCCACACTCACACTTCCTTGTGTGAACTAATTACTACCACAAATGTTGTTCAACATAAAGATTCCTTGTTTAATTCCGAATCACCTTGTTCGTTAATACAGCCCTTCAACCAGTATTGCAAACAACACCAAGACAGAATTCTAGTAAAAATTCTACTCGAACTTATTCATAAAAATTCCAATGTTCTGGAGGTACAACATCCCCCCTCCAGCGAGAGTTTACTCCTCCTGTTGTCGCCTAGCTGCCCATACAACTAGGTATGTCCACCGCATAGAAAGCATGACATGGACATTCCCACCGCTTAACCAGCAGACGTGGGTTCCCACCGCTTAACCAGCAGTCATGGGTATCCACCGCTTAACAAACAGTCGTGGATTCAAGAGCCCTTAACCAGGAGCTCTGCCCCTGTGATCAGGAGGGGTTTCATGACTAATTCAACATTGGAAATAGAATGAACATGCCGAGCTAAATTTTCCTTAGCAGACATTCTTTCCTATTGCAAACAGTATTCCCATCAATCAGTTCCTTCCTACTTTAGAACTTAATGTACAATGCTTTCAATGCCGAGGTTTCCGTCGGATTTCTCCAGCATGATTGGGGATATGAGCATTCCTAACTAGCGTATGCAATGTTAGTTTAAACAACTTGAATAAAAATATGATCTACCTCTTCCCCTTCTTCATCGATAGCCCGTGAGATGGCCGGTATTTGTTCCTCCATGGGAGCCTTCCCCTTCCCATTGACATTGCTCGTTCCTGCCTCGCGATCGTGGGCACCACCGAAGCGAGTCCTCTTAACCGGGGCCATTTCTCACTACTTTAAATGATTAGCTTGGAGAAAGAGCTAAGGTTCGCAAGCATCATAACAGTCCAATGGGTAGATTAGTGACATCAATTAATCCCTCCTATATGAGAGTCTAGATTTCTTTCATAAAGCAATCATTAAGGATGGCAAATAATCCTATGGGAACCGGCTCTAAGATAATTATTCGGCTTACATGATCAAGAATAATTAGGATTTCACTATTGGATTTACCAGAGAATTGGATTAAGTATGATTAAACTATTTCCTAGCAATTAGATGATGCAGATTTACCCTATGCATATGTGTGAGGAAAAACCAATTCTTAGAGACTTATTGACGGATTAATTTCTCCTTAATTACATCTTAATGCATAAGAGAAATGAATTCAATTAAGCTACAATGTTAATGAGTGATTACAATAGTGATTCTCTTCAATCTGCACAAATACTAGCTTACCGATTAATTACTATGCTATCTAGAGAGAGAAGATTCTGATAATTATGCTCTAATCATTAATCGAGAGTGAAGAATGGCTAATAATTCAGCTATGGAATGATGATTACATAATAGAGTACGAATAAGGAGAATTTAGAGAGTAATTATAGAGAATTACGACTAGGAATAAGCATAATATACGAGAAATTTAGCGGTAATGAAAAGGATTTGCAGAAAGCATTAATTAAACCGTGGTTACCGTGATTCAGGGCTGATAATCCTCTCGATTCTCTGATCTAATCGAGCTTCTTGAGGCGAGAATTCGACAGCACCTCCCTCCTTGCTTCTCCTTCAAAAGGTGTGTGTTCCGGCAGCACCTTCCCAGAGTGTGTGTAGGTGTGTGTGTGTGCATTGTGTGTGTGAGCATATGTGTGTGTGTGTGTGTGTGTGTGTGTGTGTGTGTGTGCAGGTCTTTAAATAGGCCTCCTCAAGCTGATAATCGATCTGGGTTGCTAAATGTATCTGGGAGCTTCTCCAGTTAAGCATGGCAAGTCTAGTTGCCTACCCACCAAGTGTCCAGTTGGCTCAATAAACTGACTCTCACACTGAGTTGCAGGCTTGGCAGCTTCCCCAAGACTCCCACAAAGCAAGAGGGCGCCCCCTAGCTGCTAAAGATGATCTGGAGTGGCTGGGACCTGTTCCCACACAGCCTCGGGCCCCCGGTGCCTCCCGGACAATTTTGTGAAAAATTGGTTTTAGGCTAAAACGGGCCATACGAGTCGGATTTTGATGCCAAAAATTGCTATACGAAGCTCTAACTAAGACGTACTGGCCCGAGTACCTGCCATATTTAGCAGCCCCCGGGGTCCGAAAATGCATTTTTTTCAAATTCGGGGTATAGGTGCAGATTTTCGAGACAGTCAAAACTAGACGGGTCGGGTGACCAAAAACTTACTATATTTGGAAAATTTTCACAAAAATTATTTTAATTCACATTTCGAAGCTTTATGACATTTTAAACATCATGGTTCTGACAGAATTCGGAAAACTGCTAAAAATAGTAACTTTTTTCCATTATGATCATTTCATGGTACAAGGGTGCTCTTTTTGGTTGGGGTCAGAGACCTTACAAACCTTTTCCTTTCCTTTTCGTGATACGTTCCCTGTACCTGCTGGTGGAGTAACCTGCGTACGTAGTCTACCATTCCATGGCTTCTCAACAAAGCCACGAGAAGAGGACTCTTGTGGTCCACTCAAAACTTGTGACTGTGGCCTCACATTTGGTACAACCACATCATCTTTTACATCAGCCCCAATAGTGCCATGTGCATTACTGTACCAACTGCTCATCTCATCAAAGACTACATCTCTGCTCACTCATAATTCTCGTCTAGTAGGATTGTAGCACCTGTACCCCTTTTGTTCAAGGGAATATCCCACAAGAATACATTTCTCTACTTTAGGATCCAATTTCCTACACAACTCATCTGGTACATGCACGTAAGATATGCAGCCAAACACTTAAGTGTGCCAAATCAGGCTTTGTACCTGTAAACTTTTCCTCAGGCGTTACATCATGCACCGCAGCTGTAGGTGTCCTGTTCATAATGTACACAGCTGTATTTACAGCTTCAGTCCAAAAATGATGAGGCATGTTCTTCTCATTCATCAATGTACGTGCAACCTCTGCAATGTGCCTGTTTTTCCTTTCTGTGACCCCATTCTGCTATGGAGTATATCTGCATGTGAACTGCCAACGTATACCATGCATTCGTAGAAAATCTGAAAAATCATTGGAGAAGTACTCTCCCCTCCATCTGACCTCAATGTCTTGATTTGCATATCTGTGTCCTTCTCAATCATGACTTTGAAGTCTTGAAAGTGACCAAACACTTCACTTTTGTTACGCATGAAGTAGACCCATACTTTCCTTGTATGGTCATCAATGAAAGAGACATAATACGTGCAACCATGTATACTTGCAGTATCGGTTGGACCCCAAACATCTATGTGCACCACCTCAAGTGACTTTTTACATACATTGCGCTCATGTGGAAATGAGCCCTTTGACTGTTTTCCAAACTGGCATGCTGCACACACTTTATGCATACCATCCACCTTGAATTTGGGCAAACCTTTTACAATCTGTTTTGATTACATGTTGCGCAATCTCTGCTCATTGACATGGCCAATGCGTTTGTGCCAAATGTCAACATCAGCCACAACACCTGTGCCCTGTGTAAATAATGCAGCTTTTATCTCAAGCATGTCTACATTCAGCGTAAACATTCTGCCCACACATTTGCCCTCTGTGATCAGCTTACAGCCATTCTAGAAATCTTCTACATAACGGCCATTGGGATTGAAGCGAACCTGCAAACCCTGCTCAACCATTTGTCCAACAGAAACAAGATTATTTGTAATGTTTGGGACATGAAGTACATCTGCTGAGTACTTTGATTTCCCACTCTTCGTATTTAGAGGTATGTCTCCTACATGAGCAATGGGGTGAGCTTTGTCATCTCCTATCTGCAGATAGCCTGACACATCTGGTTTGTACATATCTCTAAACCACTCTCCACGAGACGTCATGTGATTAGAGGGCACCTGAATCCACATACCAAACATCATCTTGGGTGGAATTCTCTGTAGTCATTGTATTCATTACATGCTACATAACAAACATGCGCTCGTTTTTGTTGTCATTTGTATCTCTGCTAGTAGATTCATAGCTGCCCTGTTCTCTCTTTCCACTTGCTTTTCCCTTTGGACAGACACCTGACATGTAACCTCTTTCACCACAAGTCCAACATTCTCTGCTATCTGCAGTATGTTGCTGCCGGCTTGATCCTGCACCACGACCTCTTTGACTCCCCCTGCCTTGAGACTGGTTTCCCCTGCCACCTGTATTGTTTTGATTTGATTGACCTTCTTGAAATTGGCCCCTGCAACCACTTGGGCCTCGACCATGACCTCTACCTCTACCTCTGTTGGAGTTAGAATAGAAGGCCTGTTCAGAACTATTTCTGCCATGAGAAGACGACGTGTCAAGTCCAAGGTTTTTCTCCTCAAGAATAAGCATAGAAATCAAATCTTGGAACACGGGGATGTCGTCTCTTGTATTCATGGAAGACCTGAAATGTACATACTCATCTCCTAGACCATCCAAGCATGCACGGACAATGTCATCCTCTTCCACTGAGACTTTAATAGATCCAAGAGCCTCAATGATACTCTTGATCTTCAAGGCATAATCATTGATGGAGAGGTTGTTCCTCTTAATCTGATTTAGCTCGGACTTTAGTTGAAGCTTCCTAGCCTTGGTGTTCACCTCGAACACTCTGCCTAAGTTTTTCCATGCAATGGCGAGGGTTTCAGCATCTTGTAGATAGCCCATCATGCCATCTGTGATGCTCATAGAAAGCCAATACATCACTTTGCTCTCGCCTTGTTGCCAGTCCCTCAAAGCTTTCCTTTGTTCTGCTGTGGCATTTGCCTCGAAAATCCTTCTACATAGTCCCAATACCCTTTTCCTTTTAGGAAATTTGTTATTCTGAAATTCCATGCAGGGTAGTTATTTTTCTCAAGCTTCTCAATGACAATCTGACTGAAACCGTAAGACATCTTGAAGCACTAAGACAAAATAGTTGCAATCTGCAAAAACCTGCAAATCTGTTGAACCTACTATCGTGGTACATGTAACGCTTTCTACACTCAATGAGTGTCCACAATCAAGCGTACATACAACCACTGTACTTGTAGAGTAAATCTCTGTGTACTGCACTTTGGAGACCTGTTCAAAAACTTGTACGAAAAACCCCTAAACTTGTTTGGCATCTGGTCGTAGATTGCAAACAAGGGATTGTGATGCTCTTGCTCTCTTAGCCTCTCTTGCCTGAACCAGGCTCTGATACCATGTAAAGAATTAGGATGCAAGAGAGCTACACAAGACAAGCACAAAGCACACAGAGATGGAAAGCTTCTTCTTCTTCTCACAGAAAAGAGAGTACAAAATGACTAAGTACTAGAACTGAAAATTAGCACATATGTACATGCAGTCACTAAGTGTGAACTCTCTAGAAGCTTACTAGGATGGCAATATAAGTGTAGTCCAACTGTAGAATCACTGGCAGAGATCCTCCGTGTCGGTCACCTAACGCGCTAGTGAGTAAATGCCGTAAGCGGCTAAGACCCGTAGTGGATGCCAGCTCATGATGTAGAGCTCGACATCTCAACACTCTCTTTATTATTGTCATCCATGCTAACTAAATTTATATTGAAGCTACTTTGTGCTTTGGCAACTCAAAACTTTAGTTGCTACTCTTCTTTACTTTTGACAATTAGCTCTCAAGCAGCCACACCCATGGTTTAGAGACTGTTGATTGCAAAGAGTAGTGAAGAGGGTCTAATATTGCTCGATTGATTATGGTTCCTGTTAATCTTGTTGTTAGCTCCATAATGGTTAAGCCAAAGGCAAGCCTCGAAGGACTCCATTATTAAGTCTATAGTTCCCAACGGTGTACCTCGAACTAAGTTCTTTTGAAACACGATAATAAATCCCTATCTCACTTACCCTCTTACAAAATAAACATGTCCAACGTTTCATAGACAACTTAAGGACCTCTCTTCTTAATCAATAAAAGAGAAACCAATAGCTCTGATACCAATGTAGTAGAATTGGACTAATAACATTGAGAGTAGCGGAATTAAGATGATTGTCGTGAGCATTCCTTTAACATAGTTTATCATGAGCATAAGAAGAGTACTTGATGCTAGATAGGAAAAAAACCATAACACCTAGCTATCTTGACATGAACAATACTTGTAAAAGAGAGAGAGAATTAGTGAAATTAACAACAGTTGAGGGCCGGATTTACTTGGAGCCGCGGACCCCCCTCCAAAAGGCTTTTGTATTATAGATTCTCCCATGAAGAGAGACTTGGTACAATACATGCTTTGTGTTCCTTGAGAGCTTGTTGATGTAGTGAATATGGTAAACTTCATGCACCAACTCCATGCCCGTAACTACCTTGCAAAAACAATAACTTGTTCCCAACCTCAATCCCAAGACCTTAAACACCTTCAAAGGTGGAGAGAGCTAATGGGGAGTGAGGAAAAGGAAAGAGGAAGAAAAACTAGCATACGAGAAAGAAGTAGTTTCCTCTCATATCATTACTCATACAACATAGCATAGGATAGTAATGAAGACGAAGAAGATTGAACGCATTTCTTTGAAGCATGACTCTTTGTTGGATTCGCATTCCATAGTGAAATTGGAGTTTGTTTTGTACTAAGAAAGAGCATTACCACATGAGCATTGTACTTGAAAAGAGTTCTTTTATCTGCTATTTGTTAGCAATACTTGCACTTGATTGGCTAGTTGGAGATGTTTTGTAGGTAAACAAAGGAAAAAGTTGAGGGCCAATAGATAGTCTAGACCAAGTTGGCAATGGACTTGATGCAGTTCAAAATCATGAAGGGAACTGAAGTGTTTGGAGCTGCTATGAAGACTATTATGTTCTGTTTGTTTTTTCCATTAATGGCACCTCATTTCTAGCATCCTTTTCCTCTACACTACATAGCACATTCTTTGTTTTGCATGTATGCCGCGTCTAGGGATCCATTAGAAGCTTATAGAGTGCTAGTATTTTTTCTATTTTAGATATTCAAATAATGGATTACTATGCAATACCATGAACTCTGACTGCAAGAGCCTCCAACCTTTAGCGAGGATAGGGATCATGATGATGAGGGATGTTGGTTATCAAAAGAGGGTGCAACGTTTGGTTGCCATCTTGAGTGAAGGATGATGCAAGAAGCCAAATTTTGTGGGGCCCATATTTTCTTTGGTGAGAATAGGGGTCTGAAGAGGCCTTTTAAGTAAATATTGGAGTGGTTTAATATGCTCCTTTTTAACAAGCCACAACAGGACTCATCATAAAGGGAAGAGGGTGTGTCAATTAGGGAGAGACCACTGAGAGTGAGGGAAAAAGGCTATGGTTGTGCAGAGCAGGAGAGGGGACAAACACCATTTGTAGTCTGTGAGAGAGATGAGAGGGAGATCCTCACTGTGTGGGTAGCCAATGAGAGAGAGAGATCCAGTTTCTGGCTGTGCCGAGAATGAGAAGGGGCACCAGTTTTTGGCTTTGCCGAGAACGAGAGTGAGGGTATTTAGTGGAGAAGCGATGAGTAAGGGAGAGAAGCTCTCTGCATGTGAGTAGAATAGGGGGCCTCCTGGTTTTGTTGTAGGGAGTCGAAAAGGGTGGAAATTTTTAAAAAGCTCATTAAGCTTATCTGAGGGGGGTCACCCATAGGGAGGAAGGGGTCCAAAATGAGATTAAGAGAGAGAGAATTTCTCTCGTTGCGGACTGAAGGGAGAGAGGGCAACCCTTCTTCTCTGTGAAGTCAAAGTGAGAGCGAGAAGAGGGTTCACCACACAAGCTTGAAATCAAGGAGGGAAAGAGAGAGAGAATGACTCTCAACTGCGTACGTTGATGAGAGGGAGATATTTTTACTCTTAGCCTTTTCAAGACTCATAAGAAGTGAGAGAAAGACGAAGAAGAATGCTTCCTCAGTTATGTTGATAAAAAGGGACATATAGAGAGAGGTTTTGTGATATGCCATATTTGATAGAGAGAGAGGAGAATTTGATGAGTGAGAGAGAGAGAGAGAGTAAATTTTCCATAAGGCTATTGTGAGAGGGAGAGAAAAGAATGATATTACCACACTACCCTATAGGGTCTTAGCCAAACTCTTTAGCCCATTGATATCTATTGTTCAAAATTCTTTGAAACTTGGAGCTTGTGAAGCTGCCTTGACAAAAGTTCTTGAAGATAAAAGATAAGTTTTGCTATGTTTTTTGAAAAAACAGTATTCCAATTTTTATAATTGCATGATAATTTCACAGTGTCTCGTGCTCTTCTTGTATTTGTCTCTCTCTTTTAAAATGAAGGCAATGCTCTCTCTCTCTCTCTCTCTCTCTCTCTATGAATGGTAAAGTGATCCCTTTGTTTGTAGATGTTCATTGGTGAGATCTGACATTGAGACTACATTGCACATTTTCTTGTCAGCGTCTGCTCCATGGCCCAGGCTTAAAAAATCTCCTTTCAATGGCACGTCCAATGGGACCTAGCTTCTAGCATTTTTGCTTGAGCGAAGTACCTACGACTCTTAGAGATAATGGAGCTAGTTTTTCTTTTTTTCCTTGTACATAACTTTTATGTTGGTTTCTTTCCTTGCAGCCATTTGGGATGCTTGCTTATCTAGGCGGGAGGATTCTAGAAAGAGAAAAAAAATGGAGAAGTTTAAGAGGGTGTGGAGATTGGGTAGAGACTGCCGGGGTCGAGGGAGAGACGCTTTCGCAGTGCCGAGCAGAAGAGGTCCAAGAGTCATTTGTAGGGGATGAGAGAGATGAGAGGGAAATCCTCACTGTGTGGGTAACCGGAGAGAGAGAGAGAGAGAGAGAGAGAGAGAGAGAGAGAGAGAGGAGTGATTTCAGAACAACAAGGTTAAGTAGTGTAGTAAGACAAGGAGTTAGAGAGTCTTCTACATGTGAGTGAGAATAAGGAGGAGGAAAGGGGTGTCTTGGTTTTGCTATAGGGAATCGTAAAGGGGGAAAATTTTAAAAAAGTCTCAAAGCTT
>NW_028221723.1:0-52012 GCF_014529385.1 Adiantum capillus-veneris
TCTATTTGGTATGTTTTTGAAGAGAAAAAAGTCACTCTTCTTCTATTATTCTACTCCACATCTGTTCGCCTCCCATCCCCTAAACAAAAGCCTGTGGTTGTTTGGCTCCGATTCGGCTCATGGTGGTTGGTCCACGTTCGGTCTCTTCTCAGCTTCCACTATGTGGCCCGCTCGGCCGATGGTGGGGACATCGGGCCCCTTTTTGGCTTGCATCCGGTGCTTTCCATCGGGGGAAGAATCTCATGTGGTAGATGAGGGTTCTTCCGTGGCAATCGCTGTGGAGTACGACTTCGACTATCTATGGTTCATAATGTTTCTTGTTGGTTAGGTTATCTTTTGGATTGTATGTTCTGTTGGTCTCTTGGTGATCTGTATCGGGCTTAGGGATCCCTATATGACCCTAAACTTTATGAACTTGTTTGGTTATGGCAGTGCTTCATGGCACGGTCTGTGCCTGGAGTTGTGATTGTAATTTTTTGTTTGTTGGCACTGCCTGCTTGTAGGGAGTGATATAGGAGTGGTGCCTATGAAATGTTGTACACAACTTTTAGGCTTTTTAAAGCTATTTTTAAAGATGGAGCCATGCTTGCAATAAAAATAGTGGCACTTTAAAAAAGCCGACAACAGCAAACTCTAATAGAAGAGACGAGAGCAAGGAGTGTACTCTGTAAGGTATGCTGCTCTCTCTCTTTCCCTCTTCGTCGCTTTCGGTCTCAAAAAATTCTCTCTATAAGCAATTCTCTCTCTCTCTCTCTCTCTCTCTCTCTCTTTCTTCCCGTCTCGGCCTGATCAGGCAGTGCCGCCGTCGGCAAGTTAGTGACGGCCTTGTTCTTAATAAGAACAGAAAGTAGAAAGGGTAGAATAGAAAAGTAGAAACAGAAATAGAAATAAGCTGTTTTTTTCTGCCTTTTCATAACATCCCATCCCCGCGATGAAGCGTAAAAATCAATAGCTTTGACCAGCCTCTTGAGCTGGGAGAGTCTGCTATTTCTGTTCAGCGATGGCGAAGGTGGGCGATGGCACGCCCACGCAAGCAGAAGATTCTCCTCCTTCCTTCGAGCCCTTTGAGGAGTCTTTAAAATTCATTGATTTCAAGATGGAGCGCATGGGCCCTGACTGCGTTGAAGGCCGTTTCGTTGTTAGCGAAAAATCTTGCCAGGTGAGAGGAATGCTTAAGCCTTTCTCTTGAAGAGAGTTCGATGAGAGAGAGAGAGAGAGAGAGAGAGAGAGAGAGAGAGATTGATTGATTTATGAATGTCTTCTAGATCCCAAATTCGGCTCTAGGTATCTAGCAAAAGGGACAAACATGCTGAAAGTAAGCCTGCTATAAAACAAAGTAGAGTGACATGAGACTCACCTGAGGGATTCAACTACGAAATGAGCAAACTAGACAGAGGGGGACTTCTCAAACCCTACAGTAGCAGGGACCCTTCACTGTCTATGCACTTACGCATGCCGTACTTCACCCAGAGCTAGCTAGCCAATTGCATATCCCCTCACCCCTCGTATACATTTTGAGATGAGGTAGCTCTCTGAAAGAAGTTCACAAGCTGTGATTGTTGTGCTGCACTTTTGTGTGAGTGACTAGAGGAGAGTCTCCTGACTCTGAATCTCTAGTAAGAAGTGACCTAGCTATCTCTAGTCTCTTTATTATAAGTTACGTAAGGCGGTGTAGCAATCTACGTGTCAATAATATTTGCCATTTGTTCAGGCTATTTTAATTTTTGAATACACTCATTACGAGGTTGCATTTGGTTGTTGTGTGAAAAGGGTTGCATATTGACCCCATATGTTCTGATATCTACATACATAGTACTCCTTCGTTCTCCAGCTCACGTCCACATTCCTTGCATGTGCTCTGGTCTGTGAATGTATGTTGTTTGCTCAATCTCAATCTTTAGTCTGTGAGATGAGACCCTAAGCTATCCAATCGCCACTCTAGCACTATGTGGCATATATGTACCCATGTATCATGGCACACACAGAGAGAAACGAAATGAAATGTTATATTAATGTTTGCTAAAGGCCAAAATGACCTATGAGACCAAAGAATTACATCATGGTGAATCTAATACAAGGTGTGGACTAAAAGAAAGAAACTAACTAAACAGAAACGCTACTACTGGAGTTGTAAAACGTGATATTCAGAGCCCGAGGGGTAAAATATATTATATATATATATAAAAGGTCGATGAGGATAGATACAAAATGGTGGATATGTGTGTGTCATAATTCGGAGGTGGCTCGCATCGGTCGGTGGATGATCGTGTCGATGTCCTCCATGGTGAGAGTCTCACAAGGTGTCTCCTATCGCCAATATAGATTTCGCCAATATAATTGATCCTCTACCCCAACCTCCGCGGGCCATGGGAGCATTGCCTCACGTGGTCCTCCTGGATCTCCCCAACTCTGCTACTCAATCACTAAGATCCGAATTAATGTTGAATGTCATGTGATGTCTTGTGATCAAGGGATGTCCTGTGATGTCGTGTGATGTGACTGTCGATTGGTACATGTGCTAGATGTGTGTTCCTAGTGTGTAGGTACTAACAGTCAGTGTCTGCTAAGACAATTTATGGCTTCTGTCTGTTTTGCAGGCGTAATCGAGGGCGATTACAATGCTTTCTAGAGGGGGGTGTGTCACAAAGTGGTGACATGGCTTCCCGGTACACACATACATTCCCTTCAGGTTTGGGATAGTCCCAGTGGACAGTACAAAGCTGACGTGACATGGCTGTACGACAGTCCCCGCAAAATGCGGCGTAGAACCTGGAAATGGCGGAAAGTATGACACGTGGTAGTTTGTACAGACGCCCGCTTTTTGCGGAACTGAGGGTTGTTTTTTGGTCCACGCGATGTTGGCTGAAAAGTCCCACGTTGAAGCTTTTTGAGGCTTGCTTTATTTGTCCACTAAGCAAGAGAGAGATAGAGCTTTATATTTTAAAGTGCTTTTGAAAGCCTTTAGTTTTCAGCTTTTGGGGCTCTGCTTTTAGCATCCCATTGTACTCTTTAAATAAGTCGGTAGGCCACTCACAACTCAGAGCATCTGGACGCAGAGTCTGAGTGTGAGCGCCTGCCTGCCCGCACTCTTGTACTTTGAACACAGATTTTTACAAAAAGAAATACCGAAAGGGGCGCCAGTCTTTGGGGCCAATATCTCTAGGCACGGAACTCCGCCGGGCTAGTGTCGAATCAATTGTGAACTGTGAATTGTTTTGAAGTGTTTATTTGTGCTGTTGCGGTAGATTCTCGACTTTGAGTGTCCAAGTCTGTTACAACAAATCTCTCTCTCTCAAGCAAGAACTCGCGTTTTCCTTCAAGCAAGCCCAACGTTTTTAGCAGCCAGTCCATCGCCAGGCAGCCCCTCATATCTGCGCCTACATTTTCAGCAAATTAGCATTTTCAAAGGCCTTAGACCAGCGTTTTTTAGCCAACAACAACAGCGTTTTCAGCATTGACCCACAGCGTTTTCCAGCTCTGCATGGTAGTGTTTTTGTAGCCAGTACATCAGCGTTTTCAAGGACAGCAAAACAGCGTTTTGAACAACTTGAACACAGTGTTTTCAGCAGCACAATCAGCAGCAACTTTAGCGTTTTTCAGCAGCCCAGACAGTAGTAGATTCCGTATTTCCAGCAGTTAGCATTTCAGTCTCGTCATCGCCGTCGCCGTCGTCGACAACCTAGATACCATTGCATCGTAGCCTCTCGACTTGCATCGGCATCTTGTACCAGATTTGTGCAATCAATAGCATAGACTTCTCTCGCCATCGAGAGAAGGGCCTTCGGAGGAGGGTTTGACAACTTGTTTGGTGTCGTATTCTTCTCTCTCTATCTCTTAGTCTCAGCACCTTCACGCACAGTGTCTGCCACTTGTTTGTGATCACTTGCACTCTCATTAAGGGCCTCAAAGGCTCTCCCTTCTGTAAGTAAAGGAACCTTGAGCACAGTTCGGAGCACTCATCTTGAGCAAAGTTCAACATTTATTTCCGTTTCACCTTACATTGGTATCAGAGCTTTGGCAGTGTTTTGTATCACTCAAGGAAAGAACCACATAATTTTTTTTTGCTTGTTGCGGTCGCACGTAACCCAAGTTCTCTTGGGCGTGTCGATTCCTAATCGTGTTTTTGAAGAGTGACAGGTAACCCAAGAAAGAAGGGCTTGTCCAGCCTCCCCTTGTGCCTCTTTTCACTCATTGAGAGCGGATTGTGCACTTAGCGGCCGGCCAATCGATGTGAGGTGGGAAAAAGCAACCTTGGTGTGAGCGCAAGGCCGCCAAGGGTGCGCCCGCGGAAAAGAGCAGAACTCAGGTGAAGAGAAGATCCTTCTCTAACATAGATTGCAAGCTAAAGATGAGCCTTAAGAACCTCAAGACCCTCAAGAACCTCAAGAACTCAAGAACCAAGACCCACAAGAACCCAAGTTCCTTGTGAACTTAAGAACCCACGACTTCAGTGTATGGTCCTCACCCGAAGTGGAATGGATACTTCGCATGGAGGTGATGGGCATGACAATAGCGAAGAAGAATCTCACCATCAAGGAGGTTTTTCGGACCCTCCTCCTTCCCCATCTACGCCACGGATTGTACCAAGTCCTATGGAGACTTTGGTCAAGTTTATGATGGACATGGTGGCACAACAACAAGAAGCGAACCGCGTTGCGATGGCTCAACAAGAAGTGCAACGCGTTACCTTAGAGCGTGAGCGCCTAGAAAGACAGGCATCCTCAGAGGAACGGATGTTTCGCGAGCGTGAACAAGCGCGCTTGGCGGACAACGAACGAAAAGAAAGAAAAGCAGAAAGAAAGGCAGCTTTGGAGCGTGAGCGCGATGAAGCGCGCTTGGCGACCGAAGCAGGACAGACAACTATTGAGCGTGAGCAAGCGTGCTTGGCGGCCGAAGAAAAACGAATGACCTTGGAGGTGAAGCGTGAGGTGCAGAGAGACCTACGCATGCAAGAGTTGGTCCGACAGGTTCTCACCTCGAAACCCGAGCCGGCCAAAGATGTTGGAGGTTCATCAAGTGGCGCAAGCCAAGATTCAGACTCCAACAACCCCGTCACCGAGAAGTTGACTTTCAGTAAGTATGATGGTAAGATGGATGCTACAGTTGTTCATTCTTGGTTGCATCAATTTAATGCTTATTTTGCGACAACTAAGAAGACAGGAAATAGCAAGGTTTTGATGGTAGCTATGTACCTTGCCGGTGATGCCATCATAGTCACATGGGGACGGGGATGGGGACATGGCGGATACTGAGGATGGGGACGTGGCAAAATAGGGGATGGGGATGCGACAGGGGACGCGCTCTAAAAAACACTAGTTCTTTGGAAATTTAATAGTGAGACAACAGTGAACACTAAGAGCACAAGATTACAAAGAAAAAGTGGGTTTTGCACTCATATTACATAATATCAAAATATAACAAAGGGCATGCGGCGTGTGCGACACCGTTGGTGTGGTGATCAATCATCAATCATCCTTGCCAAAGGGCAAAACATAATGATGGATATAAGAGAGAGAGAGAGAGAGAGAGAGAGAGAGAGAGAGAGAGAGAGAGAGAGAGAGAGAGAGAGATGGCGCATGTGGCATGGATGATGGCCCGCTGCCCATGGGACTCGGGAGCACTTAGAAGTTAGAAGGGTAGGCTTGCCAAGGCCTTCCCTTGTGTGCCCTTAAATAGCAAACTATTGCCCCCAAAACTGGCCCAAAACGTCCCCTGCCCGCGTCCCATGCTGCCCCGACCCGCGTCCCGCCCCTGTCCCTTGTGAGGGACGTCCCTTCGTCTCAAATAGGCGTCCCGTCCCCCGTTTCCACGTCCCCCGTCACGTCCCGCCTGTTTAGGGCCGCGTCCCCCCGTCCCTTGTTTCTATGGATGCCATTAATTGGTACCACGCATGGCAAGAGGCATAGTTGACCGCGCACCTAGAGGAAGCCGAGGATGGCGTGCCCCTTTCTTTCAATTGGGCCGACTTCCAAGACAAGCTCAAGGCGCGGTTTATGCCACCCCAGTACCTCGCATGCTTGAAGGACGATTGGCGCGGTCTCAAGCAATATGGTATGCCAGTCATGTCTTTCTCTAATCGTGTTTTGCAGCTCGGCACTCAATTACGCAAATCGGATGCGGAGCGTAAAGAGGCATTCCTTTCTGGACTGGACAAGTATATCAAGTTTGATGTAGAGATACTTGATCCAATCGATCTCAACAAAGCAGTAGCGATTGCTCTCCGCACAGGAGATGTCACAAAGTGATGACGTGGCGGACAGCAGAAACCCTAAAATTCCTGCAAACCCTAATTTTTGCCAAAAACCCTAATTTTCGGAAATCGCGGGACGGATTACTAAATTTTTTTTTTTGGAAAATGATGAGCGACGCAAATTTCGCTTTTTCTCTACTTAAATGAGAAAGAGAGAGAGAATGCTTTTGCTTTCATGTTTTGACTCTTTGTGAGAGAGAGAGAGCAATTGTTTTTGATTTGAAGCTTTTGGGGCTCTGCTTTTGGGCATCCCTTGTAACCTTTAAATTAGTGGTGAGGGCCTCACTTCTCAGAGCATCTGGACGTAGAGTCTGAGAGTGAAACCCTAGCCACTCTCTTGTACTTTGATCTGATTAATATAAAAAGAAATACCGAAAGGGGCGCCAGTCTTTGGGGCCAATATCTCTAGGCACGGAACTCCGCCGGGCCAGTGCAAATCTATTGTGATCTGTGAATTGTTTTGAAGTGGTTATTTGGTGTTGTCGCGGTTGGTTCTTGACTTGGAGTGTCCAAGTCTGTTACAGTGGTAGCAGAGCACGGCCGATTTCTCTTCTACGGGAAATCCGATCTCCGAATTTTTTTTTCGCGGCACCTATGGCTTCAGGCAATGATCAGTCGACTCCCTCTGCATCTGGAGATGCGGGCTGGGATCACAACGAAGATTCAGACAGAGAGTATGGCCCGCCTCGGCCTACTCAAGCGGAGCAAAGAGAGATGGAGCGTCGTCAATTGATTGGCGATGCAACAAAGATGATGCTCAATTTTGCCAAGGATCCGAAGATGGCAAAATATATGAACCAGACCTCTTTGGAAGAGGTACAGACGGAGTGGCAGAGAACCACAACACCACTCCCGAAACCCGCTCTCAAGAAACCTTCTGCCTCCAAGAAATATACGGAGAAGGAACTGGAGAACGTGGTTGATGCATGGATTTCTCAGCTTTTCGACGTGCAAAAGAAGGACAAAAAGCACGGCAAAAAGCAGAAGAAAGGGACTGACTTCCCGGGATATTTGGGTCGTCGGTCGACATTTGACAAGGCAAAGAAACTGAAGAAGCACGTCAAGTTTGAAGGCCTACCCAGTTCTTCTTCTTCTTCTTCTTCTTCTGACAGTTCTTCTAGCTCTTCAAACTCGAGCGAAGAAGACAGGAAAAGCAAAAAGCGAAGCAAGAAACAAAGCTTCGGAAAGGGCAAGAAAATGGCAAAGAAGGCTACATCTCGCCCAGAGACTGACAGTTCTACTGAGGACTCGTCTACAGATAGCTCAGATTCCGATGACGGAAAGTTTTATGCGAACAAGAAGAATTTTTACAAAGCCAACCAGTATGACTTTCTCGAAGATAAAAGCAAGAAAGTCCGAGAGTTTAAGGAAGGTGGCCACTCGATCAAGTTTGATACTTTTTAGGATACTCAGATGCTTCGAAGGCTTTGTCTTTTATACAACAGTTTGACATCGCTTTCGCGGGAGGACGCTATTCAGAGCACTCCAAGATTCAGAGAGCTGCCTCTTACTTTAAGAGGAATGCTCGTACTTGGTGGTCCACGCTTCTTTTAAACAAGACTGCGCCAGTTAAATGGTTGAAATTTAAGAAGCTTTTTATTTCTTCTTGGTTGACGCAAGAATATGAACGAGATGTACGAGCTGCTTGGAACCATCTTCGGATGACCAAGAAAGATACAATCAATGCTTATCGTGAAAGATTCTGGAGCTCTTTTCTACCCGCCTCTTCATTCAAGAAGATCTCGTTCAGAGAACAGATTGAGCGGTTTACCTTGGGTCTACCTACAGAGATCCGAGATCACTGCTTGAAACATAAGTCAGCTTCTATTCAGGAGTTGATGAGTCATGCGAAGCGGAGCTTTGCCATTCACTCTGGCAGTCTGACCTACCCCACAGATGAGGCCATGACACAACGAGCCGAACAGACTTCTTGGAATGAAAGAAGAATGAAAAAGAGCAACCCAGAGAAAAAAAAGGATACACGACCCAAGCTTACTCTTGAGGAGAGAGCTCGCTTCATCAGAGAGGGGAAGTGCTTTGGATGCGGGGAACATGGACATATTTCCGCGAAGTGCCCTGATAAGGCACAGAAAGAACAGAATGATAAAGACGATGACAGGTCTGAGAGTTCGAGAGCAGCTGAGGAATGTGGTAGAAAAGGCAGATAGAAAAGTAGAACTGGTACCACATGGCGTGGGACCTGCATCGAATCTAATGAATGAAAGTACAAACTTTGCCGCTTTCGGGGCAAAGTGAAGGATCAGGAAGCTCTTTTGAAGGAGCCAAGGCCAACTTCTTTTCACTTGGAATTGGCGGCTCGATTTGGAACTACGCCCGACAGACTGATGCCACAGGCGGAGGTATTTCGACTGGCACCCGGATGGGATGTTGCCATTACACCGAGCATTGGCAAACTTCGTTTGCAATGATAGGGGTGTTCAGGGCATGCGAGTGACGTTCTACTCGGGATCCCTTGGTACCACAAGAACTACGCTGTGGTTGACTACCGGGCCGAGAAAGCGACTTTGATAAATGAAGGGCTTAGAGATTGTACTTGATGAACTTCAGTTTTCTTACTCATTCTTTTGGGAGAATTGAACGTTGGATAAAGGTTGAATATCTTTTGACCTGATCAAAAGAACGCGAAGATTTTTTTCTCCACGCTCATGTCGATTGCTTTTGAGAGGGCCTGAAGATCATACCATTGATCTGAATTTGGAAGCATGCCACCGAATCGGCCACCTTATCGTGTGAGCCGAGTACAAAATGAAAAGATTATGAACTCAGTGAAAGACCTCTTGGAAAAGGGTCTTGTCCAGCCTAGTACTTCACCGTATTGCTCTCCAGTGTTGTTGGTTTTGAAGAAAGACGGATCTTAGAGAATGTGCATCGATTATAGCACTCTCAACGAAATCACCATCAAGAACAGATTTCCGATTCCTAGGATCGATGATATACTCGACAAGTTACAGGGATCCTCGTTCTTTAGCAGGATTGACTTGAAGAGTGGATATTATCAGATCAGGATAGCGCCAGGAGATGTCTACAAGACAGTTTTTCGGACGACTTTTGGGTTATTTGAGTTTTTTGGTGATGCCTTTTGGCTTAACCAATGCTCCTGCGACATTTAACCGGATGATGGACAGGATTTTTCGAGAGTACAGGCTATTTGTTGGCACTTTCTTTGACGACATCATTGTTTTCTCCAAGAATGAGGCAGAACACAGAGATCATCTGCTTCAAGTCTTTCAGGCATTACGAGATCACACGCTAGTGATTAATGCAAAGAAAAGTGAATTTTTCCTACTAGAGATACACTTTTTGGGACACATTGTGTCAGCAGCAGGAGTGCAAATGGACCCCGCCAAGATAGAGACTATCCGTGATTGGCCCGATTTGAGGAATGTCCATGAAGTTAGAAGCTTCTTGGGACTGTGTTCGTACTACAGGCGGTTTATACGAAAGTTTGCAGAGGTTGCTTCCCCTTTGCATACCTTGACACAGAAAGGAGTACCTTTTTCGTGGGGACCCACAGAGGTGACTGCCTTTCGGACATTGAAAGAGAAATTGACTACGGGACCTATTTTGACTTTGCCGGACTTGCAGAAGTCATTTGAAGTATTTTGTGATGCTTGTGGTCGTAGTCTGGGTGCGGTCTTGATGCAAGAAGGCCATGTCATAGCTTACGAGAGTCGTTTGTTCTCTAGGCCGGAGATGACAGCACAGATCTATGGGAAAGAGCTTTTGGCGGTTATCCACGCTCTTACTCAGTGGCGGCATTACCTACTCGGAGCGGATTTTACTGTCTTTACAGACCATCAGAGTTTGCGCTACTTCTTGTCACAGAAGCAGCTTTCGGAAAAGCAGATGCGGTGGGTGAACATCTTGTCACAGTTCCACTTCTAGATTGTCCATGTGCAGGGACAGAAGAATGTGGTGGCAGATGCTTTGTCTCGAAAACCGTTGGTTCTGGCTATTTCCGCGATACATCATAGAAGCTTCGAGGATATGGTCGATCAGTATGCCACAGATACAGATTTTGCAGATATTTTCACACGGATACGAGATGGGGAGACAGTAGCGGGATACTCCCTTCAGGAAGGCTACTTGATGAAAAAGACTATGTTGTGCGTTACACAGCCGTTGAGGGAAAAGGTTATGACTGATTGCCACTGTCCACCTTTTACGGGTCACCGCGGCATTGCTACCACCATGATAGGGGTAGAGAGATATTTCTTTTGGCGGAGACTCAAGAAGGATGTGGAAGAGTTTGTGCGCAGTTGCCTGGTATGCCAGAAGGTCAAGTTTGACAGGCATAAGGCACAGGGATTGTTACAGCCTTTACCCATACCCACCTGTCCCTGGGAAAATATTGAAATGGATTTCATTTTTTTTGATCTCCCGAGAATACAGAATGATCACGATGATTTTCCGATTACATGGCACACCTGAGACGATTGTCTCCGACAGAGACCCCAGATTTATGAGTTTGTTTTGGAAGGCAATTTGGGAGAACATTGGCACGTGGTTGCAGTTCTCGTCATCGTTCCACTTGCAGACTGACGGGCAATCTGAGATTGCCAATTCAGTGATTTTAGATTTATTGAAGTCTTGTATCTCGCATCAGAAGACTCAATGGGAAAAGAACTTACCTTTGGTGGAATTTGCCTACAATAACACGTTACACTCTTCGACGGGGAAGACGCCATGTGAGATTGTTGAAAGTGCTGCGAAGGTTCCATCCTTCCTGAGTACGAAAGATTAGATATTTGAAGCGGATGAATATTCGCGAGATTTGGATACGGCTTTTGCCAAGGTTCGCGAGACTTTGCAGGAGTCTCAAGAACGACAGAAAAAGACAGAAAAAGGTAGCGGATCGCCATCGTCGCGACTTGAAACTGAAGGAGGATGATTGGGTGCTCTTACTTTTGAGAAGGCACTCCTAAGAAAGAAAAAGGGAAAGGAGAGGCTTTTTCCAAAGCTTAGTATGTGATACTACGGACCTTTCCAGATTACTGAAAAGATAAATGATGTCTCCTTCCGATTGAAACTGCCAGATACTTGGAGGATTCACAATGCATTGCATGTGAGTCTCTTGAACCCTGTTAAGGATGATGTGCCTGATGATGGGGAGCCTGATGAGCAACCCGCAGTGGAAGAAAACGAGGAGATCCTTGTTCCTGAACAGATTTTGGCACATAATGATACGAAGAAAGGTAAAGTCTGAAGGCGGTTCTTGGTTTAGTTCAAGAACTTTCCTGCATTTGATGCGAAGTGGATGGAGGAGGAGGACCTAGTAGATACTCCTCGGATTGTGAAACTTTACCTCGATGTTTTGGTTTAGCATAGTCTACTCCAAACGGAACCCAGAAACTCAGCTTGGCCGAAGATCTGGTGCAGTGGGATGCACAAGAGGGGAGTTACTCTGCTCCTTTGTCAACAGATGCCTCGATTTTGATACTAAAGTCACTGATGTCTCTTTGAGCTTCAGGGATACTGAGAGCTGACAGTATTCTGCTGGATGACTTTATGAAATGGAATTCCTGATTATGATACTGATTTGTTCTTGTCTTCTTGTGAGTGCAGGAACTGATAGCCGAAATGACTGCAGCATTTTGGTCTGATTGATCTCGAATAGACATGGTTGCAATAGGGGTTAGTCAATCGGACATCGTTGAGGTCCCGATTGGACCTAGATGTGATTGCTAGCTACATTGCCGATAAATCATGGTCTAAGATCCGAATGAATGTTGAATGTCATGTGATGTTCTGTGATGTCTGGTGATGTCCTGTGATGTCGTGTGATGTGACTGTCGATTTTGAACATGTGCTAGATGTATGTTCCTAGTACGTAGGTACTAACAGTCAATGTCTGCTAAGACGGTTTATGGCTTTTGTCGGTTTTGCAAGCGTAATCGCGGTCGATTACAATGCTTTCAAGAGGGGGTATGTCACAAAGTGATGACGTGGCGGACAGCAAAAACCCTAATTTCTACCAGAAACCCTAAAATTCCTGCAAACCCTAATTTTTGCCAAAAACCCTAATTTCCGGAAATCGCGGAGGCGGATTTTTTTTTTTTTTTTTGGAAAATGATGAGCGACACAAATTTCGCTTTTTCTCTACTTAAATGAGAAAGAGAGAGAGAATGCTTTTGCTTTCATGTTTTGACTCTGTGTGAGAGAGAGAGAGCAATTGTTTTTGATTTGAAGCTTTTGGGGCTCTGCTTTTGGGCATCCCTTGTAACCTTTAAATTAGTGGTGAGGGCCTCACTTCTTAGAGCATCTGGACGCAGAGTTTGAGAGTGAAACCCTAGCCACTCTCTTGTACTTTGATCTGATTAATATAAAAAGAAATACCGAAAGGGGCGCCAGTCTTTGGGGCCAATATCTCTAGGCACGGAACTCCGCCGGGCCAGTGCAAATCTATTGTGATCTGTGAATTGTTTTGAAGTGGTTATTTGGTGCTGTCGCGGTTGATTCTTGACTTGGAGTGTCCAAGTCTGTTACAGGAGATGAAGCACAATAAGGGAAAGCCTAAGGAGAACAAGACTTCTCAAGAAACCTCTCAGGCTTCTCAGACCCGCAGAATGGTAAAAACGGTAAGAATGGTAACTCTTCTAGCCAATCTTCCTCTAATTCCTCAGAAAAGAACTCTAACAATGAATCTAAGGGTAAAGCTAAAGCACCTGCAAAACCTAAGCTAACCCCGGATGAAAAAGCTGCACAAGGAATTGTAGGAGGATACATAACGGTTGAAGAAAAAGTGATTTATGCTAAGGAAGGTAGATGTTATCAATGTCATGTCAAGGGTCACATTAAGAAGGCACCCACACCAACCACAAACACTTTAATGAACCAAACTGAATCTTCTCATGTCTTTGACACACACATTGATGAGTCTCTCATGAAGTGTTATGGTCATGTAAAGGGTCAGCGTTTTGTCATATTATGTGATCTAGGCATTATGCATGATGTAATTAGTGCCTCTCTTGTAGAGAGAGCCCGCCTAGAGGTTAGTCCGACATCTCCTCTCGAGGTGTTTGGCTTCGCTCCCGATATGGACCCTCTCATTACGCAAGAGTGCCTTGATGTGTTGTTTACAGTTCAACAAGTTGCTTTCCGCAGAAAATTTGTCGTGTCTCCTCTCTCAGGATGTGATATGCTTTTGGGGATTAGATGGTTTCGCGAGCATAACCCTCTCATTGATTGGGAGGACAACACTCTCACATTAAATGTCAAGAGTGACTCTCCCATGATCATTCGTGCTGTGGAGGGTTTGCATTCTTTGCCTCTCATTTCTCATGTGCAGGTAAAACGTGAATTACGACGAGGAGCACAACCGGCATTCATCTATGCTGCTCCAGTTACCCAGAGCATTCAGGCTCCAGATAGGTATTCAGCTTTGTTTACCAAGTTTAAGCATCTCTTTTTGCAGGATGATCTTCCACCCCGTCTCCCACCCGAGCGGCCGGAGGACCATCGCATGGAGCTTATGGAGGGGGCACAGCCTGTCAGTAAGGGCCCCTATCGTTTGAACAAGACACAGGAAGAAGAGTTAGAGCGGCAACTCACGGAGTTGGTGGTTAGAGGATTCGTACGTCCTAGTGTAAGTCCTTTTGCTGCTCTTATTTTGTTTGTCCGCAAGGATGGTTCGTCTCGTTTGTGTGTTGATTACAGGGCATTGAACAAGATGACCGTCAAGAACAAGTTTCCGATGCCTCGCATTGAGTATATCTTTGATAGGCTCAATGGGGCAAAGGTTTTTAGTAATTTCGATCTCAAGAGTGGATACCATCAGGTAAGGGTATTCAAAGGCGACATCTTCAATATCGCTTTTCGTATAGAGGGAGGGCAATGGGAGTCAGTGGTTATGTCTTTTGGATTGACAAGTGCCGTGGGTACATTTTAACCGTCTCATGGTAGGCCGTTTCGGCGATATGGTTGGTATATGTGTGTTCATCTTTCTTGATGATATTCTCATTTTTTCTGCATCATGGGAGCAACATGAAAGGGATGTGGGAAGGGTATTGACCCGTTTGGATGAGTGTCAGTTGTACATTGCAGCTAAGAAATCTGAGTTTTTTCTCACTGAAGTTACTTCTCTGGCTTATATCATTTCTGCAGAAGGCGTCAAGCTAGACCCCGCGAAGGTGGAACAGGTACGTAATTGGGATTTATCCAAGACTGCATATGATGTGCGTTCGTTTCTTGGTTTATGTCAAATATATAATTCGCACATAGAGAATCTTGCACGCATTGCCGCACTTGTGACTGATGTTTTGAAAGGGGTAAAGACTCGCCGTCAGCGCGTAGACTTGCCCGAAGCAGCCATTGAGGCTTTCGCGCTCATTGCCCTTAAAATAAGAGGCAACTCTCCGAATCTTAGAGTGCTCTGAGTAACGCCCTCCGGCGAAAGCGATGTCAAACTGTTGTATAAAAGACAAAGCCTTCGAAGCATCTCTATAACTAGAAAACGTGTCAAATTTAATTGACTGTCCACCTTCCTTTAACTCTTGGACTTTCTTGCTTTTGTCTTCGAGAAAGTCATACTGGTTGGCTTTATAAAATTCTTCTTCTTTGCATAAAAGCTGCTGTCGTCAGAGTCCGAACTATCTGTAGACGAGTCCTCTGTAGAACTATCAACCACGGGGTGAGATTTAGACTTCTTTGCCTTTTTCTTGCCCTTTCTGAAGCGTTTCTTTTTGCTTCGCATTTTGCCCTCTCTGTCTTCTTCGCTCGAGTCAGATGAGCTAGAAGAATTGTCAGAAGAAGAAGAAGAAGAAGAAGAAGAAGAAGAAGAAGAACTGGGTACTCCTTCAAATCAAACACGCTTCTTTTGTTTCTTTGCCTTTTCAAAAGTAGACTGACGACCCAAATAACCCAGGAAGTCAGTGCTTTTCTTTTGCTTTTTGTCGTGCTTTTTAGCTTTGTTCTGCGCGTCAAAAAGCTAAGCAATTCGTGCATCAACCACCTTTTCTAATTCTTTCTCTGTATACCTCTTGGGAGTAGGAGGTTTCTTGAGAGCGGGTTTTCGGGGTGGTTTTGTGGTCTTCTGCCACTGCGCGTGCACCTCCTCGAAAGAAGTCTCGCTCATATATTTTGCAAATTTTGGGTCCTTCGCAAATTGAGCATTATCTTTGTTGCATCGCCGATCAATTGACGACGCTCCATCTCCTGACGCTCCGCCTGAGTAGGCTGAGGCGGGCCGTACTCCTTGCCTGAATCTTTGTTGTGATCCCTTTTCGGATCTTCGGATGCAGAGGGAGTCGACTGGTCTTTGCCTGAAGCCATAGGTGCTGCGGAAAAAAATTAGGGATCGGATTTCCCGTAGAAGAGAAATCGGCCGTGCTCTGATACCACTGTAACAGACTTGGATACTCCAGGTCGAGAATCTACCGCGACAGCACGAATAAACACTTCAAAACAGTTCATAGTTTACAATTGATTCGACACTGCCCTGGCGGAGTTCCGTGCCTAGAGATATTGGCCCCAAAGACTGGCGCCACTTTCGGTATTTCTTTTTGTATTAATCTGTGTTCAAAGTACAAAAGTGCGGGCAGGCGCTCACACTCAGACTCTGCGTCCAGATGCTCTGAGTTGTGAGTGGCCTACCCACTTATTTAAAGAGTACAATGGGATGTTAAAATCAGAGCCCCAAAAGCTGAAAACTAAAGGCTTTCAAAAGCACTTTAAAATATAAAGCTCTATCTCTCTTTCTTGCTTAGTGGACAAATAAAGCAAGCCCCAAAAAGCTTCAACGTGGGACTTTTCAGCCAGCATCGCGTGGACCAGTGTGACATGAAACGTTTCGTGGTTTTGGTCGTTTCGGGGTTTCGAGGTTTTGAAACGTTTCGTTTCATAGCGTCAAAAACATGAAACAGGTTTCATAAACGACATTAAATTATATATTAATAAAATATGATAAATATGTATACAATGTAGCACACATGACTCTAGACTTTAATGTCCACAAGAGAGAGAGAGAGAGAGAGAGAGAGAGAGAGAGAGAGAGAGAGAGAGAGAGAGAGAGAGAGAGAGAGACGTGCTCACTGCTTAGAAGCGACTTCAAGCGAGCACGATCAAAGAGATGTTCAGTATTGATGAAAGTTAAAACACAGCCACTGGTTTCATGAATCGTAACTGATGCATCATTGATTCATTTAGCAAAGTACTTCTATTGAACAAAGTTCAAACTTAATTCAATGTCACAAACCATAAGTTTTAGGGACCACAATTATCTGTTAACTACAGCGTTGGGTTTCTGGAAAAAAAGCCCCAATTTTAAACGTTTCATAAAAAATGCCTGTCTGTTTCATGCGTTTCGGCAAAACGTTTCATAGGTTTCGTATGAAACGCGTTTTTATGTCACACTGGCGTGGACCAAAAAGCAGCCCTCAGTTCCGCCAAAAGCGGGCGTTTGTACAAACTGCAACGTGTCATCCTTTCCGCCATTTCCGGGTTCCGCGCCGCATTTTGCGGGGCCTGTCGTACAGCCATGCGACGTCAGCTTTGTACTGTTCATCGGGACTATCCCAAGCCTGAAGGGAATGTATGTGTGTACCAGGAAGCCACGTCACCAGTTTGTGACATATGCCTGTGCAAGCTGACTTGCCTGTGCACTTTCTGCTCTTCTGCTAGATAAGCCGAGCGCTAGGTTTGCTTTTATATATGCTTATATCATTTGCCCTACCCAATTCCCAACAAAAGTCACTTAAAAATAATAAGTGAAAAATGGCTAAAATAGAGAAAATAGGTTTTATGCACTGGAAAATGCTCCTGATGGTTTCTGATGGTAATGCTGATGATCATGCTGTGTGCAACCGGAGGCTATGCATCTACTCTAAGTGCCTTGGCATGCACGGTCTACGAACAGACTCACAAAAGTGCCAGAACACTTCCTAAGCTATACTGACTGGACTGAACTGAAGTAGCTTGTCCACATGCACATAGGGTTAGCTGTGCACGTGACAATAGAGATAGAAGAGAGAATGATACTGTGAGTGAAGGTTCAGAGAGAGAGAGAGAGAGAGAGAGAGAGAGACACAGAGAGAGAGAGAGAGAGAGAGAGAGAGAGAGAGAGAGAGAGAGAGAGAGAGAGAGAGAGAGAGAGAGAGAGAGAGGACTAACATTAGATGGGGTCCCGAATTGTTAAAGTTATGGCATCTCAAGCGGACTACCCAATGTGATCCCAATATTTATTTTGTTGTTTAGGTATTTATTTTACTTATTTGTCAAAGTCTGGGTAGGTCACTTTGCTAAGGCGACTATATAAGTACACCTTGTTTCATTGTATAATCATCAATGCATTGCCAAGGTTGGTTGGTTCAATAGTAAATCTCTCTTTCTCTCTCGTGTATTCTCCCCGCTTGTGTACGCTTCTGCATCGTCCACTTTGACATGGAATTAGAGCTCTTGGCTCCTTGACCTTGGTGGAGGAATGGCACACATCGAGAAGAAGTTGTTGACGGCGTTGCAAAACGTAGACAAGAGGGGCATCGGAGCTGTGGGCGACGGCATCTCAAAACACTAGACTGTGGGTCTCCACTGCACCCCCCCGCCCCCTTGCGTTTTTGATAGGCCCTTGGCATTGACAGCGTTCTGAAATGCTGAAATAGCCGAGGGCTGACGATCCCCCCCCCCCCCCCCCCCCCCCCCCCCCCCCTTTTACACGCAGCGTTTTAAAACGCTCTTGAGAGAGCTCCAAGCGTTGATGACGACCACTTTTTTCCCTGCTGACGACATTTTAAAACGCCCCTCTCCCCTTCCCTTTCCTCCTTGCGCTACCTTGGATGTTGCCAGTGTTTTAAAACGCTGCGAGCTGCTTTGTTTTGGTAATTTGGAGCTTAGAAGAGGGTCTCTTTGATTGGCTTTGGAAAGTGTGTGAGCCGCCTACAAAGGCAATGACAGTTTACTGAATGAAGCTCTTAGAGCGGCTTGGGTTATGAGAAGCCTTTTGGAGTACGACAAAGAAGAAATCTTCTAAGTCTTACAACTGCAACATGGCTTCCCTCCCTTGTTGGAGTACCAATGACCAAGACCAATCATCGGCTATGGAAAGTTCATTGACCACCATCCATTCATTGGCCCTCGCTCGACTGAAGCTCTCAAGGAAACTGTCAACTTGTTTGGCTCGGGATTGTGAAGCCAAAAGAAAATGCACGAGTTCGCTAGAGGACAGAGGCACAAGCAAGCTTATGTCACGTGACACATCCAACCCTAAGTGTCCGTGGACAAGCTACAACATGACTAGGGTTCAGTTCAGTCAAGTCAGTCTAGAATAAGGAAGTGATCTGACACTTTTGTGAGTCTGTTTGCAGACCGTGCATGTCTAGACAAGATGCATATCCTCTGGTTGCACACAGCATGATCATCAACATTACCATCAGAATCCATCAGGAGCTTTTTTACAGCGCATAGACCTATTTTCCCTATTTTTGACATTTTTCACTTATTATTTTTAAGTGACTTTTGTTGGAAACTCGGTAGGGCAATTTTGCTAAGATAATGTCACCAGGAGGTGTATTTTTCCTGTTGCCTTCCGTAAATAAGTATTAGATATATTTATTTTATTTTTACTTGTTTGTCCCAAAACCCTTGAAAAGGTGCAAGTGGACATTGCATGGCCAGTGTGAAACGGCTGCAGCCAAATGGGTTTCTCACATCGGGGATCTAGGTCGGTCAGACAGGGACTGCCCGGGCCAGTTAGCACTGAATTCTGATGAGTATGGAAGCTCGTGTGCGCCAAACTGGAATTTGGGCCACTCGTCAAGTCACTGCAACTTTATAAGTTGAAAGGGGCCAGTAAATTAACCCACATTGTAGATGTTGGACAAATGGTAGTCTTCAATGATGGTCAGGAGACCGATAGGGACGCCATGGAAGCATCTCCTAAAATTTAGGGAATCATTAGCTCTGGAATGACAAGGGGAACATTTTATTGCTCTGCTGCCAAGTCAACTGACGCACCGGTTGAGATATTTTTAGCAGGGAAAGCCCAAACTCGGAAACTGGGCGACGTGTCAGCGTGTGAGCGATTCTGCCACTATGGGAGGCAAAAACGAGCTGCATATCAACAAAGGGGGCGCCATTTTCAGCCTCGGGTGGATTGTAGCAGGTACAGAAGCTATGGAATGCTTACCTTGCCCTCTATGCACAGTATGGTGATGGGAGTGATGCCCCGCACGCTACATACTGCTCTCTTTCTCCCCTACGTACAGTATGTTATGCCCCACTAGTGGGCTTCTCATTTGACCTATGTACAGTTCTGGGGGTTTATGCGCGTTTGCCAAGGCAAGAGCCTTCTGAACAGGAACCGGATTAGCTAATTGCTAATCCCCCACAGGTACGCACAGTTCCATCAGGAAAGATTGCGAGTTTGGAGAGTTTTCTCGCGTGAAACTCGTCCAATTCACAGGGGAACTGTCCCATTGCGTGCGGGAGCCCTTGGGACACACGTAGGCGTGTTCGCTCCGTTAAAAACGATCCGAAACAGGGAATTGCAGCCTGCTGTGTTTTTCTGCAGGTTTAGGGTTTCGCACCTAAACTGCAAGGGAACATCGGGGGAGCCTTGTGAGAGCCTTGGGATGCGTGTACAGGCTTTTGGGCTCCCGGCAGTGAAAAACAGAGAATTACAGCCCGCTGAATTTCTGTGACAGCTCACTAGAAAGCTTCCAGATATCGAGGGAATCCGTCCTAGACAGGTGTTTTTGACCTACAGGGGTTTTTGTGCCGTTATGTTGTCGAAATCCGGTCGAAAACCTGCGTTTTCAGCCCTCGCCAGGTTTGGACAGCATTGTGAAAGCTTGTGCTAAGTGGTCGGATCGTCTACCTTAATTTGAATAAAGAAATACCGAAAGGGGCGCCAGTCTTTGGGGCCTACAGGGTGTGGGTCTCGTGTGCGCAGTGACATTCTAGTCGCTGGACGCAACTGTGTTCTCTTCCCTTCTCAGTGCTCTGTGTAAAGTTAAGAGGTAATTGAAATAGTACCGCCCTCTACGTTGTACGGGCCGGTTATATGGTTCCATCGACGGGATAGTCACTTTTTCTTCAAATGGTGCAGCGTGGATTGTTGTGGGTGAAAGCAACACAGAGCTTGTCGATATGGCAGAGAAGAGAGACCAAGTACCTGAAGAGGGATCTTCCTCACATGGCACAGAGAAAATTCCTTCAACTCTTCAAGAAGAGGACAGGTTGTTTAGAACTCAACTGCGTTGTTGCATGGACATGTTTCAGCAGTTGGCTAATAACCCAAGGATGTAGGAATTCTTACAGGCTCCGACACAGGGTTTTCAGCCTCCTACACAGGGCATGACTGAGCCGTTGCAGGAAAAGGAGATTTCCAATGCGCAGAGGACTCATGATGCTCGAGGGAAAGCCCATGTGGTCGAGCAACTAGCGGTGTCCAATGATCCAAAGCAACTTGCTTTAGCTGGACAGGAACCGTTTGTGAATGGTCAAGGGAGCAATGAACAGGCTATGCGTCAGACCCTTCCATTACCTAATACTTATCCTGGTTATTTTGGAGGTGGTTCAGTGTTTCAAGCTATGGCTGGACCTTCCACAGGTTATATGCCAGGGAATGTGTTCGGGACAATGCAAACAGGCATGGGTAACCCTATGTACGCGAACATGGGTGTCCAACCAGGTTTTCAGGGTGCCTATGGCCAGTTTCGAGTGCCTGGACCACAATTTGGTATGGCTGGTTTTTCGCAGCCATACGTACAAAATGCAGATATGACAGGGAAAACAGTTGATGCGAGTGCTGGAATGAACACTCATGGAGCACCACTGTTACAGGCACCTGTTTATGATAATGTGGCTCCTTTGAGTTAGCCTAAGGATTACAAGGAAGGTGGGCAGGGAGTGGAGTTTGAAACTTTCAGAAGAACTGAGGACCAATTAAAGGCTTTGACCTTCATACAGCAGTTCGATGTAGCTTATGCTGGAGGAAACTTCACGGAATCTTCAAAGATACGCAAGGCTGCCACTTTCTTGAAAGGGAATGCGCTCCAATGGTGGACCGCATTGTTGAACCAGGGTCAAGCCCCAACAACGTGGGTCCAATTCAAACAACTTTTTGCGCCTGCATGGTTGACAAACACTTTTGAAGTGGATGTAATGACGGAATGGCACGAGTTGAATGCTAAACAGTGTGCGAATCTGGAAGAGTACAATAAACGGTTTTGGGCCGCACTGTTGCCAGTCACCTCTTACAGGTTTGTGCCTTTGTCAGAACAAATTGAGAAGTACTGTTGCGGATTGCCCAAGAAAATCAGGGACTACTGCACAAAGACTACTGTCATGAATATGTTTCAATTGATAGAGAATGCAAGAGTGGCCAACAATCTGTCGAAGGGAGATTCTGATGGATTTAATAGCCACAAGAAAGGGGCCCAAGGCAAACAGTTTTCAGCCAAGGGCAATGTTGCAGCAAAGCCTTCTGAATCTCCTGCAAAGAAGCCCTCCACTGAAGAAGCTGATACGTCCAAGAAGCAGTCTAAATCTTCTTCGGAACGAGGACAAGGACAAAGAAGGCATTTTTTTGGCAAAACTTTTCAAGAAAGGAAAGCTCTTAGGGAGGCCAAGAAATGCTACATTTGTGAACAGGAAGGACACTTTGTTAATGAGTGCCCACAGAAGAAGTCACAGGATAAGGATGACAAGTCAGACCATAAAGGGAAGAAGCCAAAGCCGAGTGCAGGACTTGTTCCAGATTTGGTTGGAGATCAGCCAAACACAGATGCCACGGAGCTGTGCAGAGCTTGGGGCAAAGTTAGAGACCAGACAGTGCTGGTTTTCTTTGATCCAGGAGCCCGTGCAAATTTCATATCACCAGAATTGGCATCAAAGTTGGGCATTCGTGCACAGGAGATGGGTATGACAGGCGAAGCAGGTTTGGCATGCCCAGGACATTCAGAGCCTGTTACTCCCATTCTGGGAAAGCTTCGTCTGCACATTCAGAGCTATGTGGATGCGGAAGAATTTCATATTATGCCGCTTGAGGGCTGTGATGTGTTATTGGGTATCCCATGGTGTTACAGGTTGCATGCTATGGTGGATACTTACAACAAAAAGATTACCCTTGTACATAGAGGAAAGACTCATGCCCTTGATGTAAAGCTTAAAGGCGAGTCTGTTCCAGTTGTTTCTGCTTCTGCTATTTCATCTGTAATAAAGAATCATCTTTCTGCGTACTTGATCTTTGCAAAAGAAGTACCTCAAGTTGTATCTAATTTGTCTACCTTAGATAAAGATAGGACAACTTTTTTCAGTGGTTTCAGTGATTGTTTTTCGGACTCTTTGCCAGGGGAGTTACCTCCTGAGAGACTTGAGGATCATACTATAGATCTTGTGCCAGGTTCTAGTCCACCGAATAGACCACCATACAGGGTTAGTGCAGCCCAGCAGAAAGAGATTATGGGTCAGGTCAACGAGCTTTTAGAGAAGGGGCTGATTCAGCCCAGTTCATCCCCTTTTTGTTCGCCTGTACTCTTAGTGCAAAAGAAGGATGGTTCATGGCGCATGTGCATTGACTATGGCGCCTTGAATAAGAATACCATCAAGAACAGGTTCCCCATACCGAGGATAGATGACATTCTTGATCGGCTTGAGGGAGCGTCATTGTTTACAAGAATAGACCTAAAGAGCGGGTATCATCAGATACGCATTAGACCAGAAGATGTCCATAAGACTGCGTTCAGGACAACATTTGGTCTCTATGAGTTTCTTGTCATGCCATTTGGTCTCACAAATGCTCCTGCCACATTTAATAGAATGATGGACAAAATTTTTAGACCACATAGAAACTTCGTGGGTACCTTCTTTGATGACATGATTGTCTACTCAAAGTCTGAAGAGGAGCATAGGGATCACTTGACCGCAGTTTTCAATGAGCTACGCAAGAATAGGCTACTCATCAATGCGAAGAAAAGTGAGTTCTTTTTGCAAGAAATTCACTTCCTTGGGCACATTGTTTCAAAGGACGGGGTACGCATGGATCCCGCTAAAGTGGAAGCAATTAGGTCATGGCCAGACTTGACATTCGAAGCTTTCTAGGCTTATGTTCCTATTACAAGAGGTTCATCCGAAATTTTGCTGAGATTGCTTCTCCACTCCATGCACTGCAAGGAAAAGGAGTTACTTTCAAGTGGACAGCCAAGGAAATTTTAGCGTTCAAACACTTGAAAGAGAAGCTGACTTCAGATCCGAATGGCCGAGTAGTCGCATATGAGAGCTGAATTCTTTTGAAGACTGAAAGGAACTTGCAAGTCTATGAGAAAGAATTGCTGGCAGTAATTCATGCTCTCACTAGTTGGAAACACTATTTGCTAGGGGCTGATTTTGTTGTCCAAACGGATCATCAAACCTTGCGATATTTTCTTACACAGACGAAGTTGTCTGAGAAGCACATGCGATGGGCAAACATCTTGTCAATGTTCCATTTTCAGATTGTGCATGTGCAAGGGAAAAAGAACGTGGTGGCTGATGCGTTGTCACGAAAGCCCCAAATTTCAGCAGTGTCAATTCCGTACCATTGTGAACTAGACGAAATGAAGACACAATATGCTGAAGATTCAGATTTTGCAAGGATCTATGACCAGCTTGTTGATGGGCAACATCATGAGCACTATATGCTTAAGAATGACTTTCTCATGATGCATGGAAAGTTATGCGTTACTAAACAGTTACGGCCAAAGATTTTGATGGAAAGTCATGCTCCACCTTATGCTGGGCATCGTGGAATTGATGCGACAGTGAAAGGGGTTGAGGCATTCTTCTATTGGCCAGCTTTGCGTCAAGATGTTGACACATTTGTAAGATCATGCTTAGTATGCCAAAAAGTCAAATTTGATAGACAAAAGCAACCGGGATTGTTGCAGCCATTGCCGATCCCTGATAGGCCATGGGAAAGTATAGCAATGGACTTTATCTTTGATCTTCCAAGGACGCAAACAGGAAATGATGGGATTTGGACTATCATTTGTAGGTTCAGTAAGCAGGCCCATTTCATTCTTGTTAGGAAGAAGATAAAGCCACAACACATGGTCAAGATATTCATGAGCAATATCTTTGAATATCATGGGATGCCTCAGTCAATTGTCAGTGACAGGGATCCACGTATGACGAGTCTTTTCTGGAAGGCATTGTTTGAGAACATGGGCACTACGCTCAAGTTCTCTTCTTCGTTTCATCCGCAAACTGATGGACAGTCAGAAGGGGCAAATTCTACTGTCTTGGACCTACTCAAATGTTATGTCTCAGAGCACAAGGCAACTTGGGAACACCATCTCCCATTGGTTGAATATGCTTACAATAACACTGTGCATACATCAACAGGTAAGGCACCATTTGAGATAGTGGAAGGAGGAAAGAAAGTCCCACCCATTTTGCAGACTAAGGACAAGATATTTGAGGCAGACACAAGATATGGATGAAACATACAGGAAGATAAAGATTGCTCTTGAGAAGACTCAGGCTAAGCAAAAGAAAGCTGCTGATCGTCACCGTCGTGAACTTGTATTTTCACTTGGTGATTGGGTACTTTTGCGCTTTGAAAAGGCCAGGTTAAGGAAAAGGAAAGGCAAGGAACTCTTGTTTCCTAAGCTCAGTATGCGATATTATGGTCCTTTTCAGATTTCAGAAAAGATCAGCGATGTAGCTTACAGGTTAAAGCTACCAGAAGGCTGGAAAATACATAATGCTTTTCATGTCCGCCTTCTAAGGCCCTTTGTTGGTGATGTGCCAGAGAATATGCTTGATGAGGAACAACCCGAAGTGGAAGAATTGGATGAAATCCTTGTTCCTGAACAGATATTGGCACATAAAGAAAGAAAGGTTAGAGGAAAATTTGCAAGACGCTATTTGGTGAAGTTCAAAAACTATCCATCGTTGGATGCCAAATGGATGGAAGACTCTAAATTGGTTGATTCACCTCAACTATTGCAATTGTATCTTGAAGCCTTTCAGATGGAACCCACAGTGACTTGATGCAGCCTTTTTGGAGCAAGGCAAGAGCATGGTTCATGATGCTCAAGAGAGTAGTTAAGCAATTGTATCTACTCTTTCCATACAGAATTTAGCTAGAGAAGTTCGTGCTCAAGAGTACACTAGAAGACTTCTATGTGTGGGGGAGCAGGAGAGAGAGCCCACTTGCTGTCCTATGCAATGAGAGTGAAGGAGGAGAGGAGATTGGCGCAGAAAGAGCACACGCAGAGAAGAACGTGAGAGAGAGAGAGAGGGCTCGTTGGATTTTGGGAAAAAGCCACGCTATGTATTATTTGGGCTTCACCTTTGAGTATATGAGTAAGTGACTAGGGGGCCATTCACACTTGGGCCCCCTCACTTATAAGTCTTTTTAACTTATAAGTTATAAGTACAAGGCACTTAGGCCTTTATTCCCTAACAACCTCCCACCTAAAGGCAATGTACCTTGGGAGATCAAAGAATCAGCTAACTATGATACAACAGCTGATCATGCACTTACTCATCCAACACCCATCATCTGACGGCAATATGCAAACCGCTCTGCTGGAAGACTCTTGGTCAAAAGATGTGCAGGATTGTCATCTGTGTGCACCTTGACAAGTGTAATGCTCTTGTCATCAAGCACACTCCTGATAAAATGATACTTCACCTCTATGTGCTTTGTCTTGGCATGAAAAACAGGATTCCTTGCAAGCATAATAGCACTCTGACTATCACAGTGTAGCACAGGAACCGGTGACTTAATGCCAAGCTCTTCTACCAAACGCATGAGCCACAGCTTCTTTGCATGCCTCAGTGGCAGCCACATACTCAGCCTCAGTGGTAGACAAAGCAACACATTTTTGCAGTCTGGAAATCCAAGAAACTGCACCTCCTGTGAAAGTAAACACATATCCAGAGGTAGACTTCCTGCAATCTGGATGTCCAGCAAAATCTGCATCTGTAAAGCCATGCACAGATGTCTCACTCTTCCCAAAACAAATGCACAAGTCTTTAGTGCCTTTCAAGTATCTCAAGATACACTTCACTGCTTCCCAATGCTTTTTGCCAGGATTGCTCATGTACCTGCTTACTACTCCCACCGCAAATGCAATGTCCGGACGTGTAGCAACCATAACATACATCAAACTGCCAACGGTTGATGCATAAGGAACCTTGGCCATTTCAGTCCGCATATCATCTGTGTTTGGGCAGTCATGTGCAGTCAGTTTTACATATGGAGGCAGCGGAGTACCAAGTGCCTTTCCCCCATCCATCCCCATCCATATGAAAACGATGTAGCACCTTATTGACATAATCTCGTTGAGATAGATACAGACGCCTGTTGATCCTATCTCGAGAGATACGCATGCCCAAAATATGATTAGCATTACCAAGATCCTTCATGTCAAAGAGATTCTTTAAGCTTTGCTGTAGTGCATCCAACTCCGTGATATTGTTACCCGCAATAAGCATGTCATCAACATACAAAATCAGCAATAGAAGAGATCCATCACTTGCCGTTTTGATATACAAACAGTGATCAGAATTACTTCTTTTGTATCCTTGAGACCTCATGAATGTATCAAACTTGTGATACCATGCACGGGGAGACTGTTTCAAACCATACAAGCTCTTCAAGAGTCTACATACTTTCTTCTCTTGCCCCTTTGACACAAAACCTTCTGGCTGCATCATATAGATCATCTCAAGCAAATCGCCATGCAAAAATGCTGTTTTGACATCCATTTGCTTTAACTCCATATCTTCAGAAGCAACCAGGCCTAGAACAAGACGTAATGTGGCAAGCTTTACAACAGGAGAAAAAATCTCATCAAAATCAACACCATGCTTTTGCTTGTACCCTTTAGCGACCAAACGTGCCTTGTACTTAGAAGAAGCATCAGATGTGACCTTGGTCTTGTAAACCCATTTACATGGCAGAGCCTTATGCCCTTTAGGCAAATCAACCAAGTCCCATGTATGGTTTTTCTCCAAAGACTGCATTTCCGAAACCATTGCTTTGAACCATTTCTTACTGTCTTTCCGTTGCATAGCCTCTTTATAGCAAGACGGCTCACCACAATCAGTAAGCATGACATAGTCCAAAGACGGTTCATATCTATCGGGGGGCCTTGTCACCCGAGTAGACCTACGCACCCAATGATCCATAACAGGTGGATTTTCAGCCTGTAAACCATAAAAAACAGCAGGCTGTTCAGCCGGTTGTATCGCAACAACGGGCGGTCTAGGAGCATCAACCTGTTCCCCTACCTGTGGTGCATCAATGGCAACTTGTTGGGGCTGATTTTCAGCAGCTAATGGCTGATTTTCAGCACCATTTTCAGCATGTAAAGGCTGCTGAACATTGGGCCTTCTTGGCTGTCCATATGTAACATCTTCACGAAAAACAACCCGGCGCACTTCCTCGACCTTTGTGGGCTGTTTGTGCATGCAATTCTCATTGAAGATGACATCATTGCTGCGTATGATTTTCCGTAATGCGGGATCCCATAATCTATACCCCATTTCACCATCCTCACCATATCCTAGGAAAATGCATTTATGAGACTTTGGTTCTAGTTTGGTGCGCAGTTCACTCCATATGTGAACATAGGCCTCACAACCAAACACTCTTAAATGTGCATATGAGGGTGGCTTGCCAGACCACACCTCCTCAGGCACCTTTCCACCCAAAGCCTTGCTAGGTGAGCGATTAATCAAGTGAATAGCTGTTTGCACAGCTTCTGCCCAAAAACCATGAGGTAATGCAGCATGTGACAGCATACTCCGAACTTTCTCTTGGATAGTCCGGTTCAACCTCTCTGCAACTCCATTCTGAGAGGGATTAAAAGGAGCCGTGAGCTCTCTTTTAATACCTTTAGTAGCACAAAAGTCAATAAATGCTTTTGATACATACTCCCCCCCATTGTCTGAGCGCAAAGACCTAAGCTTCTTGTCAGTTTGATTCTCAACAAACGCAAGAAACTTCTTGAAAGTATCCAAAACATCGCTTTTAGCACGTATTGGATACACCCACACCTTACGTGTAGCATCATCGATAAACGAGACAAAATATTTCTTTCCCCCTAAGGACAACTGTGGCATTTCACATACATCGGAATGCACTAAGTCTAACCTGTCAAACTTCAAAGAAAGTGACCTTTTGTGCGGTGTTTGACTGTGCTTACCATAAATACAGTGCTCACAATGAGAAAAATCAGCATACCTCAAACACGGCAAATAACCACAACGAGACAGAGTTTCCATTCCTCTTTTACTCATGTGTTCCAACTGGCCATGCCACAAAGAAACACTTGGCTGCTCGGTTACGGCGACAACATGGTCACGCACACTAGATACATGCAAAGGATACAAAGTGTCCGATTTACAACCCTTGGCTACAATCCGGGCCCCTTTACAAATTTTCCACTTACTATCACCAAAAGTGGTGTGATAGCCTGCATCATCTAGCTGCCCTGTACTAATCAAACTCTTCTTGAGTTGTGGCACATGACGCACTTTGTGCAAAACAAAAGTCATACCATCAGCAAAAGAAAACTGGACACTGCCAATACCTGCAATGTCATATGCATAGTTATCTCCCAAATAAACAGTGCCCTGCACCTCACCTGAGTACTGTGTAAACCAATCCCTATGAGGTGTTACATGAAAGGAGGCACCTGAATCAAGAATCCAAGTATGCATGTCCACATCAGAACCCATAGCAAGGGTATGTGCATCCACAGAAGAGGCATTGAGTACATCAGTGCTGCTGTCACTGTCACAACTACTAGCAACATTGATTTCCTCAATCAACACAGTGCTCTTCTTGGCATTTCCCTTGTCCTTTGCATCAGTTTCAGCACCCTTGTTCTTCTCTTTCTTCCACTCATAGCATTCCCGTTTATAATGCCCTTTCTTTCCACAATGATGACACACAACATCTTTCCTACGAGATTTGCTGCGTGCCCTGTCCTTACTGTCAGATTTCTCCCTCTGTTGAGACCTGCCTCTCAAGTGCAATGCATTAGAAGACCCACCTGTGGTGTTCTTCCTGTTCATCTCTTCCATCAGGAGAGAACTCTCTACATCTGCATACTTAAGTGACGCACTTGAGTTACTAAGAGCTGTCCGGAATACATCCCAACTCTCGGGCAATGTGCATAGCAGAAAAGTAGCTTTGAACTCCTCATCAATCGTGAATTTCAGCTCTGTCAGTTGGCTGAAAATAGAATTGAATTCATTGAGGTGCACCGACATGTGCGTGCCCTCCTTCATGCGGAGATCCATAAGCTTCTTGAGCCAATACACTTTACTGGCAGCACTCTGCTGTGCATACAACTCGTCTAAACGCTTCCACATGCCCCATGGTGTCTGCTCATTCTCTACATTGAAGAGTAAATTGTCAGACATCGAAAGCATGATCGTGGAGCGAGCCAACTCGTCCACTTCTTCCCATTCTTCAACCTCCATATCGACCGGTTTCACACCCTGTAACTTAATAGGTTTCGCCTGTTTCTTCTGCAACATCACATTATAACATTGCTTCTTCCATATAGCAAAGTTATGGGCACCTTCAAGCTTGCGAATGTGCAACAAATTGCCACTTTCACTGCTAGAAGCCATTCTGAGTGATTGCAAACACTGAAACCCTGTTTTGCCGACCTAAACACGCCCAAATGTGCGCAATCGGGCAAAAAACAGCTTGCTGTTACAGAAAAACAGCGAGCAAATTTCACGCGAAATCACCCCAAAACAGCGTACATTCACTGCCAAACCCTTACCAAAGGTTTCCACAAGGTGTATACATCATTTGCTTGCTGAAATTCCCTGTTTTAGGGTAAAAATCAGACCTGTAAACACCTGTTTTGCTGAATTTTCAGAACCTCGTTGGTGGAAACACTTGTAAGATTGACCTGTGAGACTTGCCCTAATGAAATTACATCAAATTGACCCCGAAATTGGTCAATTTCAGCAGAAATAGGCTGCTGTTCGCCAGTTTTTGAAACCCTAATTTTGGGGAAACTGTCACCGGAGGTCGATTCTACATGGTGAGAGGATCCCTTCGCGACAGAGTTGATCGAAAACGGTTGAGTATCCTTCCCGCAGCGAGCAAAAACAGAATTCTGATCTGTGTTGCGAAGATGGCTCTCTTGGAAACCCTAAAGCTATGATACCATGTGTGGGGGAGCAGGAGAGAGAGCCCACTTGCTGTCCTATGCAATGAGAGTGAAGGAGGAGAGGAGATTCGCGCAGAAAGAGCACACGCAGAGAAGAACGTGAGAGAGAGAGAGAGGGCTCGTTGGATTTTGGGAAAAAGCCACGCTATGTATTATTTGGGCTTCACCTTTGAGTATATGAGTAAGTGACTAGGGGGCCATTCACACTTGGGCCCCCTCACTTATAAGTCTTTTTAACTTATAAGTTATAAGTACAAGGCACTTAGGCCTTTATTCCCTAACACTATGCTTGATATATGTGTCGTAGCCAGGTTGGTGGGATTGTTTAATCGTCCAACGCTACATTTCCGGAAGCATGTATATCTTGGATTCCCATCATAGAATATATGTGATATCAGGAGATATCTGCATGTATTATTGGCATGCAAGCGAGGTCGCTTGCAGTATTTTAAGGGTGGGGTGTGTCACCAGGAGGTGTATTTTTCCTGTTGCCTTCCGTAAATAAGTATTAGATATATTTATTTTATTTTTACTTGTTTGTCCCAAAACCCTTGAAAAGGTGCAAGTGGACATTGCATGGCCAGTGTGAAACGGCTGCAGCCAAATGGGTTTCTCACATCGGGGATCTAGGTCGGTCAGACAGGGACTGCCCGGGCCAGTTAGCACTGAATTCTGATGAGTATGGAAGCTCGTGTGCGCCAAACTGGAATTTAGGCCACTCGTCAAGTCACTGCAACTTTATAAGTTGAAAGGCGCCAGTAAATTAACCCACATTGTAGATGTTGGTCAAATGGTAGTCTTCAATGATGGTCAGGAGACCGATAGGGACGCCATGGAAGCATCTCCTAAAATTTAGGGAACTGCTATTTTTGACCGGAAAATGTGTTCGCGTCATTAGCTCTGGAATGACAAGGGGAACATTTTATTGCTCTGCTGCCAAGTCAACTGACGCACCAGTTGAGATATTTTTAGCAGGGAAAGCCCAAACTCGGAAACTGGGCGACGTGTCAGCCTGTGAGCGATTCTGCCACTCTGGGAGGCAAAAACGAGCTGCATATCAACAAAGGGGGAGCCATTTTCAGCCTCGGGTGGATTGTAGCAGGTACAGAAGCTATGGAATGCTTACCTTGCCCTCTATGCACAGTATGGTGACGGGAGTGAGGCCCCGCACGCTACATACTGCTCTCTTTCTCCCCTACGTACAGTATGTTATGCCCCACTAGTGGGCTTCTCATTTGACCTATGTACAGTTCTGGGGGTTTATGCGCGTTTGCCAAGGCAAGAGCCTTCTGAACAGGAACCGGATTAGCTAATTGCTAATCCCCCACAGGTACGCACAGTTCCATCAGGAAAGATTGCGAGTTTGGAGAGTTTTCTCGCGTGAAAACTCGTCCAATTCACAGGGGAACTGTCCCATTGCGTGCGGGAGCCCTTGGGACACGCATAGGCGTGTTCGCTCCGCTAAAAACGATCCGAAACAAGGAATTACAGCCTGCTGTGTTTTTCTGCAGGTTTAGGGTTTCGCACCTAAACTGCAAGGGAACATCGGGGGAGCCTCGTGAGAGCCTTGGGATGCGTGTACAGGCTTTTGGGCTCCCGGCAGTGAAAAACAGAGAATTACAACCCGCTGAATTTCTGTGACAGCTCACCAGAAAGCTTCCAGATATCGAGGGAATCCGTCCTAGACAGGTGTTTTTGACCTACAGGGGTTTTTGCGCCGTTATGTTGTCGAAATCTGTCGAAAACCTGTGTTTTCAGCCCTCGCCAGGTTTGGACAGCTTTGTGAAAGCTTGTGCTAAGTGGTCGGATCGTCTACCTTAATTTGAATAAAGAAATACCGAAAGGGGCGCCAGTCTTTGGGGCCTACAGGGTGTCGGTCTCGTGTGCGCAGTGACATTCTAGTCGCTGGACACAACTGTGTTCTCTTCCCTTCTCAGTGCTCTGTGTAAAGTTAAGAGGTAATTGAAATAGTACCGCCCTCTACGTTGTACGGGCCGGTTATAGATAATATATAAGCAAACCAGAGCTAGCACTTTCTGGCAGAAGAGGCAGCAGGAGCACCGCTCAACAGGCACCTTCTCAGCAGGACCCCCAACTGCATCAAGCTAGCGTTTTTGCAACTCAGCATCAAGCTAGCGTTTTTGCAAGAACAGATCAGCCTTGGCGATTTTGCATAGCAGAGGAGCTTCGGCATTAGCAGACACAACAGAACCACTTCACGACGGCAGATCAGCCCTAGCATTAGTGGATTTTCCCCAGCAGCAGAACTCAGTCCGTAGCGTTTTTGGATCAGCCTGGACCTCAACGTTTTTGCAGTTCCGTCGCGACAAGGCCACAAGAAGATCAGCGTTTTCAGTTTTCAGCAGTTCGCACTTGCAGAAGAAGTTCCAAACCTCGCAGATCTCACCTTCCCGCAGCAGTTCCTTGCTGCACGGTCAGATTCCGCAAGGTTTACAGTTTCAGCCCGGAAAACGCAGATTTCAGCATCTGCGTTTTCAGCGCGTCGTCGTCATCGACATAGAGTCAGAATTATCGACATAGAGTCAGAATTCAGCAAATAAAGATTTGCAGATTTCAGCCATTAACGTTTTCAGATTTCAGCCCGTCTCGTCGTCGTCCTCACCGTCGTCGACATCGTCAGCAAGTCCAAGCATTGTAGAGATTTGTGCAATCAATAGTAGACCGCTCTCGCCATAGAGAGTGGGGCCTTCGGAGGAGGGTTTGACAACATTCTGGTGTCGTATTCTTCTCTCTCTATCTCTCAGTCTCATGCACCTTCATTCACAGTGTTCATTTACTTTGTTTATGTCCATTGCACTCTCTCACTAAAGGAACGGAAGGCTCTCCCTTCCGTAAGTAAAAGGAACCTTGAGCACAGTTCGGAGCACTCATCTTGAGCAAAGTTCAACATTCACTTCCGCTGCACCTTACATTTGTATCAAAGCTTTGGCAGTGTTCTGTATCACTCAAGGGAAAAACCTTAAGAACCACATAAATTTTTTTGCTTGTTGCGGTCGCACGTAACCCAAGACCTCTTGGGCGTGCCGATTCCTAATTGTGTTTTTGAAGAGTGACAGGAAACCCAAGAAAGAAGGGCTTGTCCAGCCTCCCCTTGTGCATCTTTTCACTCATTGAGAGCGGACCGTGCACTTAGCATCCGGCCAATCGACGTGAGGTGGGAAAAAGCAACCTTGGTGTGAGCGCAAGGCCGCCAAGGGGTGCGGCCGCGGAAAAGAGCAGAACTCGGGTGAAGAGAAGATCCTTTTCTAACACAGATTGCAAGCGAAAGAAGAACATCAAGAACCTCAAGCCCCCCAAGAACCTCAAGACCCTCAAGAATCCAAGACCCACAAGTTCCTCGTGAACTTAAGAACCCATGACTTCAATGGATGGTCATCACCGAAGCGGAATGGATACTTCGCATGGAGGTGATGAGCATGGAAGAGGCGAAGATGAATTTTCCCCACCAGGAGGTTTTTCTGAGCCTCCCCCTTCCCCATCTACGCCAAGGATTGCACTAACTCCTATGGAGGCTTTTGATAAGATGATTATGGACAAGAGGATAGAACGAGAAGCGCAACGTGTCGCCTTGGAGCGCGAGCGCAAAGCAAGAACAAAACAGAAAGAATGGCAGCCATAGTGCGTGAGCACGAAGAAAGAAAAGCAGAAATGGATCGCGAGAATAAAGCAAGGTAAGCGATGAACGACCAACACATGAAAGAGATGTTGCGACTCTTTTCTCAAGTGCAAGCACAGATACAAGAGATTCGGGAGACTCTCTCAGTCTGTTCTTTTCCAAAGCATGACACACATGATTTGCACGATGATTTGAATGATAATGATAAGCATGATGCATTGCATGATAATGATTTGGATAATAAGGACAAGCATGATGATTTGCATGATCAAGATGTGATTTCTCACGAGCATGATGATTTGTATGATCACGATGTGATTGTCCACAAGGATGATGTGTTAGTTGATGCTTTTTCTAGCAAAGCTAACCTCATTGCAGATTCGATCAATCACGAAGAATCGGTCTTGGCTCTCGAGTCGAGGTCCACAGAACTCCCACAGAAAGCTTTGATCAAACACGACGAACCGATCTTGGCTCTCGAGCCTAGGTCCAAAGAACCCTTACAGGAAGTAATATGTGTTCGCATGATTAGTCAGCACGCATTGTTCGAGTGTTTCATTTGTGATCGTTTCCTGTATCTTAGTCAGCGTCTTTATGTGATCCCTTTCCAAAGGCATGCCATCTTGTACGTTGAGCACGTTTCACTCATGGATGAGCATGGATGTATGCGGATTTCTTATGAAAAGATGAACTGTTTGCATTCAAGGAAGTCACATTTCATGTCTCTTCCTCGGCATGACACATTTTTAGAAAGAGCACAAGAAGGATTGAGCATCAAGCATAGGCATTTCCATTGTGATTTGCCACAGTTGATTGATTTAGATCAGAAAGTGAAGATTCGACCCCATTGTTTGCGTGTGTTTGATGAACGGTTTGGCACTCCGTCACTTTGTTTATTTGCATTGCATGTACAGTGTGTAAGGAATAACATATTTTTTCCAGTCACTTTACATGGAATGGGTATGTTCATGTTTTTGTGTTGGAAGTGGTTTCAGGAATTTTCAGCTTCGGAGATTCTTGAAGAAGATAGACGCATGACTATAGACGAAGTGGAAGCATTGAAGGAGCCACAAAAGACTTTGCGTCGCTTTCGGCGCGGCCCAAAGAAGCAAGCGTTGCAGACCTTTATGAAGTTCAAGTGTCGCACGACCCACGTATCAAGGTGGGCCGGCGAAGAGTCCTTTTGAGGATTCCGGATGCTATTGGCGATCTCCCTCGACGCCATACAGTTCGGTATCAGTACCTCACTTTGAAAAGGAGGGGATGTCACGTGACACATCCAACCCTATGTGTCTGTGGACAAGCTACAGCATGATGAGGGTTCAGTTCAGTCAAGTCAGTCTAGAATAAGGAAGTAATCTTGCACTTTTCTGAGTCTGTTTGCAGACTGTGCATGTCCAGACACTTAGAGTAGATGCATATCCTTTGGTTGCACACAGCATGATCATCAGCATTATCATCAGAATCCATCAAGAGCATTTTTACAGTGCATAGACCTATTTTCCCTATTTTTGGCATTTTTCACTTCTTATTTTTAAGTGACTTTTGTTGGAAACTGGGTAGGGCAATTTTGCTAAGATAATATATAAGCAAACCAGAGCTAGCACTTTCTTAGGAGCACCGCTCAACAGGCACCTTCTCAGTTGGACCTCCAACTGCATGACCTAGTGTCACAAAGTGATGACGTGTCTGCCCGGGAGCCGAGCTGCTGAAAACCCTAATTCTGCAAACCCTAACCCTAAAACCTGCAAACCCTAAAATCTGCCAGAAACCCTAACCCTAACCCTAACCCTAAAACCTGTCATAAACCCTAACCCTAACCCTAGCAGCAGGATTGATTTCTGTGAAAAGCGTTGACTTGATGACGTGGCACTCTACGGCCAGATCTAGAATTTGCGGCGCTGTTTTTCAGCCCTTGCTTTATTTTCTACGCAATTTGTGTGGGAGAGAGAGAGAAAGACTGCTTTTATTAAAAGCCCTACAGAGAGAGAGCTTGTGAGAGAAAGAGTTTTGCTTTATTCTGAAGCTTTTGGGGCTCTGCTTTTTGGCAAACCTTGTAAACTTTAAATAAGCGGTTTGGGCACACACTCTGCAGAGCATCTGGACGTAGAGTCTGAGAGTGAAACCCTAACCGCTCTCTTGTACTGTGAACATTGATTAATACATAAAGAAATACCGAAAGGGGCGCCAATCTTTGGGGCCAATATCTCTAGGCACGGAACTCCGTCGGGCCAGTGCAAATCTATTGTGAACTGTGAACTGTTTTGAAGTGGTTATTTGGTGCTGTCGTGATTGATTCTTGACTTGGAGTGTCCAAGTCTGTTACAGTGGTATCAGAGCACGACAGATTTCTCTTCTACGGGAAATCCGATCCCAATTTTTTTTTCCGCGGCACCTATGGCTTCACGCAAGGATCAGTCGACTCACTCTGCATCTAGAGATGCGGGCAGGGATCACAACGAAGATTCCAACAGAGAGTATGGCCCGCCTTGGCCTACTCAGGCGGAGCAACGAGAGATGAAGCGTCATCAATTGATCGGCGATGCAACAAAGATGATGCTCAGTTTTGTGAAGGACCCGAAATTGGCAAAATATATGAGCGAGACTTCTTTTCAGGAGGTGCATGCACAGTGGCAGAAAACCACAACACCACCCCCGAAACCCGCCCTCAAGAAACCTTCTGATCACAAGCAATATTGAGAGAAGGAATTAGAAGAGGTGGTTGATGCACGGATTGCTCAGCTTTTTGATGCGCAGAAGAAAGCTAAAAAGCACGGCAAAAAGCAAAAGAAAGGCACTGACTTCCCGGGTTATTTGGGTCGTCGGTCGACATTTGATAAAGCAAAGAAACAGAAGAAGCGTGTTCGATTTGAAGGAGTACCCAGTTCTTCTTCTTCTTCTTCTTCTGACAGTTCTTCTAGCTCTTCAGATTCGAGCGAAGAAGACAGAAAAGGCAAAAAGCGAAGCAAGAAACAACGCTTCGGAAAGGGCAAGAAAAAGGCAAAGAAGTCTAAATCTCGCCCAGTGAGTGACAGTTCTACAGAGGACTCGTCTACAGATAGTTCAGACTCCGATGACGGAAAATTTTATGCGAACAAGAAGAATTTTTATAAAGCCAACCAGTACGACTTTTTGGAAGACAAAAGCAAGAAAGTCAGAGAGTTTAAGGAAGGTGGACAGTAGATCAAATATGACACTTTTTCAGGATATAAAGATGCTTCGAAGGATTTGTCTTTTATACAACAGTTTGACATCGCTTTCGCGGGAGGACGCTACTCAGAGCACTCCAAGATTCGGAGAGCTGCTCTTGGTGGTCCACGCTTCTTTTAAACAAGACTGCACCAATTAAATGGCTGAAATTTAAGAAGCTTTTTATTTCTTCTTGGTTGACTCAAGAGTATGAACGCGATATACGAGTTGCTTGGAACCATCTTCGGATGACCATGAGAGATACAGTGGATGCTTACTGTGAGAGATTTTGGAGCTCTTTTCTATCCGCCTCTTCATTTAAGAAGATCTCGTTCAAAGAACAGATTGAGCGGTTTACCTTGGGTCTACCTACAGAGATCCGAGATCACTGCTTGGAACAAAAGTCGGCTTCTATTCAGGAGTTGATGAGTCATGCGAAGCGGGGCTTTGCCATTCACTGTGGCAGACTGGACCTACCCCGTCGATGAGGCCATGACACAACGAGCCGAACAGACTTCTGGGAATGAAAGGGAAAGAGAAAGAGCAACCCAGAGAAGAAGGATGCACAACCCAAGCTTACTCCTCAAGAGCGAGCTCGCTTCATCAGGGAGGGGAAGTGCTTTGGATGTGGGGAACATGGACATATCTCCGCGAAGTGCCCTAAAAAGGCACAAAAAAAACAGAATGATAAGGACGACGACAGGCCTGAAGAGTTCGAGAGTAGCTAAAGAACTTGGAAGAAAAGGCAAGATGAAAACAGGACTGGTTCCATATTATGTGGGTACTGATCCCAACACCATGGACGAGAGTACAGAACTTTGCCGAGCTTGGGGCAAAGTGAAAGATCAAGAGGCCTTGATCTTCTTTGATGGAGGAGCCAAGGCCAACTTCATTTCATCGGAATTGGCGGCGCGGCTCGAGATCACTCCTGATCGGATGGGACCACTTGCGGAGGCTGTTCTAGTGGCACCCAGCAGGGACGTAGCCATTACACCTGTCATTGGCAAACTTCGGTTGCATTGTCAAGGGTATTTTGTGCATGAGGACTTTTTCATAATGCCTTTGGAAGGTTGTGATGTTCTCTTAGGGATTCCCTGGTACCACAAGAACAACGCTGTGGTCGATTATCGGGCGAGGAAAGGGACATTGACTACAGAGAAGGGCAGAACCATTGTACTTGATATTAAATTGAAGGGCGAGTCTGCCTCTATTGTATCGGCTTCGGCCATTTCTAAATTAATGAAATCCAGTCTGTTTGTTTACTCGATCTTTATGAAAGAATGAGCGATAAAAATAGGACAAATATGTCTAAACTTGTTAAAGAACGCCAAGATTTTCTCCACTCTCACGCCGATTGCTTCTCAGAGGGCCTACTAGGTGAGTTACCACCTGCTCGTCTTGAAGATCATACCATTGATGTGATACCTAGAAGCACACCACCGAACCGGCCACCTTACCGTGTGAGCCAAGCACAGAATGAAGAGATTATGAACCAAGTGAAAGACCTCTTGGAAAAGGGTCTTGTCCAGCCTAGTACTTCACCGTATTGCTCTCCTATCGTATTGCTCTCCAGTGTCGTTGATTTTGAAGAAAGACGGATCTTGGAGAATGTGCATCGACTACAGAGTTCTCAACAAAATCACCATCAAGAACAGATTTCCGATTCCTAGGATCGATGATATACTCGATAGATTACAGGGATTCTCGTGCTTTAGCAGGATTGATCTGAAGAGTGGATATCATCAGATCAGAATCGCGTCGGGAGACGTCTACAAGACAGCTTTTCGGACGACTTTTGGGTTATTTGACTTTTTGGTGATGCCTTTTGGCTGAACCAATGCTCCTGCGACATTTAACCGGATGATGGACAGGAGTTTTCGAGAGTATAGGCTATTTGTTGGCACTTTCTTTGACGACATCATTGTTTTCTCCAAGAATGAGGTAGAACACAGAGATCATTTGCTTCAGGTCTTTCAGGCATTACGAGATCACATGTTAGTGATTAATGCAAAGAAAAGTGAATTTTTCCTACCAGAGATGCACTTTTTGGGACACATTGTCTCAGCAGCAGGAGTGCAAATGGATCCGACCAAGATAGGGACTATCCGTGATTGGCCCGATTTGAAGAATGTCCATGAAGTCAGAAGCTTCTTGGGACTGTGTTCGTACTACAGGCGGTTCATTCGAAAGTTTGCAGAGGTTGCTTCCCCTTTGCATGTCTTGACACAGAAAGGAGTCCCTTTCTCGTGGGTATCCACAGAAGTGACTACCTTTCAGACATTGAAAGAGAAATTGACTATAGGACCAGTTTTGACTTTGCCGGACTTGCAGAAGTCATTTGAAGTATATTGTGATGCTTGTGGTCGTAGTCTGGATGCGGTCTTAATGCAAGAAGGCCATGTCATTGCTTAGGAGAGCCGATTGTTCTAAAGGCCGGAGATGACAACACAAATTTATGAGAAAGAGCTTTTGGCGGTTATCCATGCTCTGACTCAGTGGCGGCAATACCTACTCGGAGCGGATTTTATTGTATTTACAGACCATCAGAGGTTGCGCTACTTCTTGTCACAGAAGTAGCTTTTGGAAAAGCAGATGCGGTGGGCGAACATCTTGTCACAGTTTCACTTTTAGATTGTCCTTGTGCAGGGACAGAAGAATGTGGTGGCAGATGCTTTGTCTCGAAAGCCGTTGGTTCTGGCTATTTCCGCGATACATCATAGGAGCTTCGAGGATATGGTCGACCAATATGCCACAGATATAGACGTTTTCACACGGATACAGGATGGGGAGAGAGTAGCGGGATATTCCATTCGGGATGGCTACTTGATGAGAAAAACCATGTTGTGCGTTACACAGCCGTTGAGGGAAAAGGTTATGACTGAATGTTAATGTCCGCCTTTTACGGGTCACCGCGGCATTGCTACCACCATGAAAGGGGTAGAGAGATACTTCTTTTGGCCGAGACTCAAAAAGGATGTGGAAGAGTTTGTGCGCAGTTGCTTAGTATGCTAGAAGGTTAAGTTTGACAGGCATAAAGCACAGGGATTGTTACAGCCTTTGCCCATACCCACCCGCCCCTGGGAAAGTATTGCAATGGATTTCATTTTTGATCTCCCGAGAACACAGAGTGGTCACGATGGTATCTGGACTGTTATTGACAGATTTAGCAAACAGTCTCATTTCATTCCAGTGAAGAAAACAGTCAAGCCGGATCACTTAGCGAGACTGTTTGTGGCCCAGATTTTTAGATTACATGGCATGCCTGAGACGATTGTCTCCGACAGAGACCCTAGATTTACGAGTTTGTTTTGGAAGGCAATTTGGGAGAACATTGGCACGCGGTTGCAGTTCTCGTCATCGTTCCACCCGCAGACTGACGGGCAATGTGAGATTGCCAATTCAGTGGTTTTAGATTTATTGAAGTCTTATATCTCGGATCAGAAGACTCAATGGGAAAAGTATCTACCTTTGGTGGAATTTGCCTACAATAACATGATACACTCTTCGACGGGGAAGGCGCCATTTGAGATTGTTGAAGGTGCTACGAAGGTTTCACCCTTCCTAAGCACGAAAGATAAGATTTTTGAAGCGGATGAATATACCCGAGACTTAGATACGGCTTTTGCCAAGGTTCGCGAGACTTTGCAGAAGTCTCAAGAACGACAGAAAAAGGCTGCGGATCGCCATTGTCGCGGCTTGAAGTTGAAGGAGGATGATTGGGTGCTCTTACGTTTTGAGAAGGCACACCCGAGAAAGAAAAAGGGAAAGGAGAGGCTTTTTCCAAAGCTTAGTATGCGATATTACGGACCTTTCCAGATTACTGAAAAGATAAATGATGTCTCCTTCCGACTGAAACTGCTTGATACTTGGAGGATTCACAATGCATTCCATGTGAGTCTCTTGAAACCTTTTAAAGGTGATGTGCTTGATGAGCAACCCGAAGTGGAAGAAAACGAGGAGATCCTGTTCTTGAACAGATTTTGGTACATAAGAATACGAAGAATAAAGGTAAAGTCCGAAGGCAGTTCTTGGTTAAGTTCAAGAACTATCCTGCATTGGATGTGAAGTGGATGTAGGAGAAGGACCTAGTAGATACTCCTCAGATTGTGAAGCTTTACCTTGAGGCTTTTGGTTTAGCATAGTCTACTCCAAATGGAACCCGGACTTCAGCTTGGCCAGCTTGGCCAGAGATCTGGTGCAGTGGGATGCACAAGAGGGAAGTCACTCCGCTCCTTTGTCAAGAGATGCCTTGATTTAGATACTAGAGTCACTGATGTCCCTTTGAGCTTCAGGGATACTGAAAGCTAACAATATTTTGCTGTATGACTTTATGAAATGGAATTCCTGATTATGATACTGATTTGTTCTTGACTTCTTTTGATCTAGATGCGATTGCTAGCTCTTGCTAATTGGACTATTTTCCTATTTTTAATGATTAATCTCTTTTCTAGGATATTTTATTGTGTGCACTAAGAACTGTTAAAAGATTGTAGCTACCATCAAGAACGGACAACTCTGATGTGTCATTTGATGGGTGACGGTAAACATCGCGAAGGAGTTTCCATAAGTTCGGTGGAAAGGGCCGGGTTACGAGTGCCCCTGATGCGTCACATGATGGGTGACGGGTGCATCAGTAAGGGGGCATTCCGTAGGCTAATGAGGAACTCCGAACTGAGTAAGAAAATACGTGTAAGAACGCAAGCACAAGAATAAAGATGGTTCAATGAAGCTTTTTACGAAAAAGCAGGAACATTCGCGGGAGGGCAGATGTTTTCCCGCGAGGAGTCTGTGTCTGCATTGCATCTGTGTCGTGTCCTGCACCCGGGGACGCCTGGAATGTGTTCGTGTAGCATTGTTTTCACTAACTGAGTGAGTTTTTAAAGTTTGAACAGGTTCACACTTTATTGTATAAAGTGGCCGGTCACTTTTAAGTGACCAGCCCTTTTATTAATAAAATAAAGCAAGGCTCTCCTTAAAAAAAAAAAGCCAGCGCTAAAAGCTACGCAGGGGGCTGAATTTGCGATCTCTCTCTCTCCTCTCTCTAGGGGGCGCCTAGTTCTGCATTTTCGGCTGCTATTCCCGCCGGGTGCCAGGCCCTATAAAGTAGCAGCCAGCGTTCCAGTTTGGGACAGGCCGGAAGCAGCAGAAAGTGCTAGCGCTGGGATTTTGGGGCAGAGTTGGCGACGGAAACGGCAAGTGTTCGTGTGACGACTGAGTACGGAGGTCGCTTTTCCGAGCAAGGAGTGACAGGTATAAGGTGTCGATACGCATTGAGAATTATTGCTTTGTGTGGTTTGTTTTGCAGGAATCTCCCGCCTTACGCGAAAACCCTTTACGGGAAGTACGGCTTTACGCCTAAGTCCCTTACGGGAAAGTACGGCTTCGCGCCTAAGTCCCTTACGGGAAGGAACGGCCGTGCGCCCAAGCCCTTTACGGGAAAGCACGACCTTCGGGTCTAAGATTACAGAACGGAGGGGTTTCCTCGGGTTCTTGTGCTTGTGAAACCGGCCTGTTCAATCCAAAAAGGGCGGTAGACTTTACTTCAAACCTTGATTTAGCTTTCACCCATTATTAGTCGTCTATTATACCTGCGCTATAGTGACACAAGAGAGGGGAATGGGATACAAATGCTAGAATGCACCTGTATGAGAAGACCGACACCAGATTGGCCCCTAACTTAGGCGCCCCTTTCGGTATTTCTTTATTGTTCAAAAGAGGGAATAAATGCTGTGGATCCCTACAAGCTGCCCCGCACAAACTTGGCTGAATTTCAACTGTTCCGGCCTGATTTCGGCAGCATAACTGTACTAGGACCCTTCACAGTCAGTATTCCCACACATTGAATGACTTTCCCGACGCATACGGGCACTTTGCAAAACCTGGCGAGAATCTGCAGCATGCTGAATTCTCTGTTTTCAGCCCTGAAAATGCGCCAGATCGCCTGTACAGCGGTCCCCTTGCGTCCCCGAACCTCCTGGGGGTATTAGGGTCCGTTTAGGGCCAAAACCCTAAACCTGCAAAAGTACACAGCAGGCTGTAATTCACTGTTTCGGGCTCCGTTTCGCGTGCCGGTCGCATCCGTAGCAAGTCCTCGAGCTCCCGCACTTGTAGGGCTACTTGCCCTTTGAATCGGACGAGATTTCTGGCGTGAAACCTCTCCGAATTCACCTGTACTTGCGGGGGGATTAGCCGCTAGCTAATCCAGTACCTGTGCAAGAGGCTCTTGCCTCGGCAATCGCGCATGAACCCACACAACTGTACATTGGTCAAATGAAGTGCCCACGAGAGGGGCATAACATACTACCAAAGGGGAGAGAGAGGGCAGTGCGTAGCGTGCAGGGCATCACTCCTGGCACCGCACTGTGCATAAGAGGGAAAGCAAGCACTCCATAGCTCTTAACCTGTGACAAAACTGAAAATGAGGCTCTCCCCCTCCTAAATTCAGCGCCAACTCTTGTTGCATGAGGCAAGTGCACCAGAAGGTGCCACTTGGCACATTTATAAGCATTTTCCCATTTCGGGGTTGCCGTCTAAAAATATCCCAACCGGTTGCCCAGTTGACTTCACGGCAAAGTAAGAAAATGTTCCCCTTGTCATTCCGGAGGTAATGACGTCAACACATTTTCAGGTCCCAAAATAGCAGTTCCCTAAATTTTAGGAGATGCTGCCATTGTATCTTTCTAGGTCATCCGACCCTCTTTGTACACTGCGGCCACATCCAGAACTGAAATGTAGCCTCTGTAGAAAAGGATTCCACTTTGGCTAGTCAATGACCCCACTTGGCTAACCATAGTCCTTGTCCAACCTTAGTGCTCTCTTGCCCTCAGGCCTGGACTCCCTCTGGACAGTTCCACACTAGCTATGCAATGCAGGGCAGTTAGATTTCCCGCGGGGTGTTTCCAAAAAGTGAAAGTAAATAGATAATAAGAAAGAAATCAACAAAAAGGATAGATAGTAGTCACACGCTGGTGACATACCCCCTCTTGAAATCTCAAACGTCCTCGTTTGCATCTATGTTGTTCATGCTCCTAGTCAACACTGATGTATTCAACACCTGTCGACACATGTACGACACATACATGCTCATTGTCAACCCTGGTGAATTCAACACCTCATCGACTCATGTATTGCCTGCGTGTGAACCCTGTCCCATTGACATAGTGGTAGCTTCGCACTCTGCCATTGCTTTGAGTCACTAACTTTCCAATGACAAAATGGTAGCTGCACATTTTGCCACTGTCTTATAGTACACGTTGGATCCCGTAACACTTTCGAGCATACCCAAACCGACAGTTTAAGAATGCAGTTACACATGTACTCTTCAATAGAAGCAATCACTGTATCCTTGACAAACTGACAAGAAATACTCACTTCTATAGCACTAACCAAACTTTTGGACATTCCATAAGAGCAATTGCCAAACTGACAATCTGTATAGCTCTAATATTCATGTAACAGGTATTTGATTTGAGCTCACTTTAAATACCATGTACATCATTTGTTTCAGAAGCCATTGTCACACTGACAATCCATGTAGCTTTGAAACTCAAGGGGTCAAGGTAGGTTGCAAATTGAAGGCTTCAAGGTAAATTGATAACACAGTTGGTGACTCTGCAAGTTCACCTTCTTCCATCCACTTAGCATCCATTGGTGGATAGTTTCTGAACTTTACCAAGTATCGCCTAGCAACCTTGCCTTTCACTTTCCTTTCTTTGTGTGCCAAAATCTGTTCCGGGACCAAGATCTCGTCAAGTTCCTCGACTTCCGGCTGATCTTCAGCTGGCATATCTTCTGGCACATCACCCACATAGGGTCTGAGAAGACTCACATGAAACGCATTGTGAATCTTCCAACTGTCAGGCAATTTCAGCCTATATGCAACATCACTGATTATGTTGCATACTTGAAAAGGCCCATAGTAACGCATGCTCAGCTTTGGAAACAGTCTTTCCTTGCCCTTCATCTTCTTTAACCTTGCCTTTTCAAAGCGTAAAAGCACCCAATCACCAAGTGAATATACCACTTCACGACGGTGACGATCAGCTGCTTTCTTTTGCTTTGCCTGAGTCTTTTCTAAGGCCACTTTGACCTTCTTGTACATTTCATCCATGTCGTGAACATACTTATCTGCTTCAAATATCTTGTCCTTTGTATGCAGTATGGGAGGAACTTTCTTGCCACCTTCAACTATCTCTAAAGGTGCCTTGCCAGTTGATGAATGCACTGTATTATTGTATGCATACTCCACCAATGGCAAATACTGCTCCCACTTTCCTTTATGCTCTGACACATAACACTTCAGCAGATCTAGGACAGTAGAATATGCCTCTTCTGACTGCCCATCTGTTTGAGGATGAAATGACGAAGAGAATTTGAGCGTTGTGCCCATATTCTCAAACAAGCCTCTCCAGAACAAACTTGTCATGCGTGGATCATGGTCGCTAACAATCGACTGTGGCATGCCATGATACTTGAAAATATTGCTCATAAACAAGCGTGCCATCTGATCTAGCTTTATCTTCTTCCTGACAGGAATAAAATGAGCCTGTTTGCTGAATCTGCAAATGATGGTCCAAATACCATCGTTTCCTGTTTGCGTTCTCGAAAGATCAAAGATAAAATCCATAGCAATACTTTCCCATGGTTTATCTGGAATAGGTAGTGGTTGCAATAACCCTGGTGCCTTTTGCCTGTCAAACTTGACCTTTTGGCATATTAGGCATTCTCGCACAAAGGCATCCACATCCCTTCTCAATGTAGGCCAATAGAAGAATGTCTCAACCGCTTTAACTGTAGCATCGATACCACGATGCCCTGCATACGGTGGGACATGACTCTCTTCCATCACTTTGCATCGCAATGGCTTTGTGACACACAATCTGCCATGCATCATCATGAACCCATATTTGAGAAGATAGTGTTCATGACGTTGTCCTTGCATTAGCTGCTCGAAGACCCTTGCAAAATCTTCTTCATTTTCATATTGTTCTCTCTTTGTATAGTGATCTTTTTGTTGTAGGCATCCATGATTCCCTGTACACGAAACAACCAAGGAATACCTAACAACACATCACATCCGTCCAGTGGCATGATGTAAAATTCTTCAGCATCTACATAGGACTGGATATGTAGGCGCAATTTTCCAATGATGGGTGTCACAGCCTCTGTATGGCCAGGACATGCCAAACCTGCCTCTGCTGTATACCTCATCTCTTCAGGTCTGATTCCCAACTTTGAAGCCAATTCTGGGGAAATAAAGTTGGCTTTGGCACCTGGATCAAAGAAGATAAGCACTGTTTGATCCCTGACCTTTCCCCACGCTCTGCAAAGCTCACTTGCATCTGAATTTGGCTTGTCGCCCACCATATCTGGCACTAGACCAGCCATGGGATTCTTTCCTTTCTTGTCTTCCTTGTCATTAGAATCAGTTGGCCTTTTCTTTGTAGGACAGTTGTAAGCAATGTGGCCAGGCTGCTCACATATAAAGCATTTGTTCTCTGTCCTCAGGACCTTCTTTTGCTCTTCTGACTTGCGAGGAAAACGTCTTTTCCATTTCTTCGCTGGTCCCTTTTCTGATTCAGTCGTAGCTTTATCTTTCCCTGCGTTGGCTGACTCCTGAGTCCCTTTAGGAGCCTCATTGGGAACGTGCTTCTTGGCTGAATTTTTCTTGCCTGATCCTGCCTTGACGCCAGTGTTAAATTCACAATCTTCTCCCTTGAGCAAACCATTGCCAGTGTTTGCTACCTCGATGAGCTACGTCAAAGTAGTGACTTTTGTCTTCGTACAGTACTTTCTCAATCCTTTAGGTAGGCCACAACAGTATTTTTCAATCTGTTCTGTCAATGGCACAAACCTATAGGAAGTTACTGGAAGTAGAGCTTTCCAAAACTTCCGATTGTAATCATCCAGATTTCTGCAGTGCAAGTGGCAGCATTAAGCTGGTGCCATTCTGTCATGACATGTGCTTCAAAGTCATCAGATAACCATGCTGCTGCAAAAATCTGCTTAAAGTAAATCCATGTGGACGGAGCTTGCCCTTGAAGCAATAAAGTTGTCCACCATTGTCCCGCATTCCCTGTCAAGAAAGTGGCTGCCTTGCGGACCTTTGAAGCCTCTGTAAAGTTTCCCCCTGCATAGGCCTTGTCAAACTGCTGGAGGAATGAGAGAGCCTTCTTCCTGTCATCAAACCCTATAAAGGTCGTGAAAGACACACCTTTGCCACCTTCTTTGTACGGAGTTGGCCTCTCCAGCGGCGTTAAATTGTCATATGGAAGTGACTGAAACATGGGAACACTATTAGGGTTCATCTGTGTTCCTTGGCCGCTATTAACTTGACCTGGAAACGCCATATTTGGCTGCTGATTTGTAATTCCAGCCATACCAAAATTTGCATGTGGCATCCCAAATTGGCCCTGAGTGCTCTGAAACCCTGGTAGCATGCCCGTGACACCATACATGGGGTTAGGCATCATCGTTTGAGCACCCCAAAACACTGTTCCTGGCGTGTGTAAAAACTGATTTCCAGGTGCATGACCAGCCATGCTCTGGAATACCGATCCACCTCCAAAATAGCCAGGGTGTACTGAAGGTGGTGGGAAGACTTGTTGCATAGCCTGTAGGTTGCTTCCCTGCCCATTAGAACCAGCTATAGGCTGCTGAAAGGTGGCGGGCTGAACTGGTACAGCCTGAAAGACTGGCATCTCAGCCTACTGTTCTTGCACCTTAGGCACAGGTTGTGGAGACTGCATGTTCTCCGTCAAGTGTACAGGTGTTTCCATTGACTGTGCAGTATGAATCACCTGTGCTTGAGCCTTAACAGGCTTTTGAATATGATCCAGTGACCCAACTTGCTGAGATGGAACAGGAGGTTGCAGAAAGGCTAAAAACCTCGGGTTCTGCATTACTTGTGTGAACATAGCCACAATAGTAGCCAACTGGGTCCTGAATATATCATCATCCGTCTGTGGTGGTCTTGAGGACTCACCCACATCATGTGTCTGTTGACCCTGTGAAGAGGAAACCTCTTCAGTCACATCATCTGGTCTGTCAGCCATAATTGCAATTCCCTGTGTCTGGTCTATGACCCCTGTGTCTTCAAGCCTAAACTGACCAAGGCTCACTTCTATGGGAAAAAGTGATTTGAACCCGTCGATGGAACCATGAAACCGGCCTGTTCAATCCAAAAAGGGCGGTAGACTTTACTTCAAACCTTGATTTAGCTTTCACCCATTATTAGTCGTTTATTATACCTGCGCTATAGTGACACAAGAGAGGGGAATGGGATACAAATGCTAGAATGCACCTGTATGAGAAGACCTACACCAGATTCGCCCCTAACTTAGGCGCCCCTTTCGGTATTTCTTTATTGTTCAAAAGAGGGAATAAATGCTGTGGATCCCTACAAGCTGCCCCGCACAAACTTGGCTGAATTTCAACTGTTCCGGCCTGATTTCGGCAGCATAACTGTACTAGGACCCTTCACAGTCAGTATTCCCACGCATTGAATGACTTTCCCGACGCATACGGGCACTTTGCAAAACCTGGCGAGAATCTGCAGCATGCTGAATTCTCTGTTTTCAGCCCTGAAAATGCGCCAGATCGCTTGTACAGCGGTCCCCTTGCGTCCCCGAACCTCCTGGGGGTATTAGGGTCCGTTTAGGGCCAAAACCCTAAACCTGCAAAAATACACAGCAGGCTGTAATTCACTGTTTCGGGCTCCGTTTCGCGTGCCGGTCGCATCCGTAGCAAGTCCTCGAGCTCCCGCACCTGTAGGGCTACTTGCCCTTTGAATCGGACGAGATTTCTGGCGTGAAACCTCTCCGAATTCACCTGTACCTGCGGGGGGATTAGCCGCTAGCTAATCCAGTACCTGTGCAAGAGGCTCTTGCCTCGGCAATCGCGCATGAACCCACACAACTGTACATTGGTCAAATGAAGAGCCCACTAGAGGGGCATAACATACTGCCAAAGGGGAGAGAGAGGGCAGTGCGTAGCGTGCAGGGCATCACTCTTGGCACCGCACTGTGCACAAGAGGGAAAGCAAGCACTCCATAGCTCTTAACCTGTGACAAAACTGAAAATGAGGCTCTCCCCCTCCTAAATTCAGCGCCAACTCTTGTTGCATGAGGCAAGTGCACCAGAAGGTGCCACTTGGCACATTTATAAGCATTTTCCCGTTTCGGGGTTGCCGTCTAAAAATATCCCAACCGGTTGCCCAGTTGACTTCACGGCAGAGTAAGGAAATGTTCCCTTGTCATTCCGGAGGTAATGACGTCAACACATTTTCAGGTCCCAAAATAGCAGTTCCCTAAATTTTAGGAGATGCTGCCATTGTATCTTTCTAGGTCATCCGACCCTCTTTGTACACTGCGGCCACATCCAGAACTGAAATGTAGCCTCTGTAGAAAAGGATTCCACTTTGGCTAGTCAATGACCCCACTTGGCTAACCATAGTCCTTGTCCAACCTTAGTGCTCTCTTGCCCTCAGGCCTGGACTCCCTCTGGACAGTTCCACACTAGCTATGCAATGCAGGGCAGTTAGATTTCCGAGGGGTGTGTTTCAAAAAGTGAAAGTAAATAGATAATAAGAAAGAAATCAACAAAAAGGATAGATAGTAGTCACATGTTGGTGACAGCTTGTATAAGAATTCTCCCTGAATAAAGAATACTCTTAACGGGGGGGGGACCAGCCCATCTTTTGGTCCCCAATATTGTGTCGATCTTCCCTTCTCTCCCTTTTGCAAAGTATTTTATTTTTCAGATTTCTAAGTGCTCGTGTACGCTCCCGTTTTGTGACAATGGTATCAGAGCTCGGACTCGTCTCTTTCTCTGCAAAGAAGGACGATGCCGGGAAGAACGGGAAGAACCATGTCGGGCCAAGGGAGAAGCGTTGAAGAGGAGCTTCAACAAGTGCAAGCCCAACTTGCGGATTTGCAACAAATCTTATTGTTGCTAGACGTCCAAAAGCTCTTGGGCGGAATGAAGAAAAGGAATGGAACTGATGCAGCCAAGCATGCAGACAACACTGTTGGCGTGAGACCACAGGAGGAAAGAGAAAAAGAACGTGCCGAGATGCACAAAGGATCTTCGGATCGGAATGAACGGCCTACTCCAAGGAAAGGCCAGGAAAAAGCGCTCTCTTTGCTAGACGAGAGCAAGGACATCTCTATCTCATCTCCATCCTACTCTCCTGATTATACTTCTACTTCTCGATCATCTCGTCAGAAGAAGGAAGCCGCTACTACTACTACCCTATATCAACCTAAAGATAAGCCTCGATTCAAGAAGCATGGTCTCAAGTCTCAACATCGCATGAGAGTCTTCAAATCGGGCGACATGGACATCAAGTTCGAAACCTACAACGGACGGAGAGACATCTCCAAAGCACTGTCCTTCATCAAGCAGTTTGAAGTCGCCTTTACCAATGGGCACTTCACAGAAAGATCCAAATTACGCCATGTGGGGATGCACCTCAAGGAAACGGCAAGTAATTGGTGGTTAGCCAAGATTCTGGAAGGTTCTCAGGCCAGAACTTGGGAGAGCTTCAAATCTGAATTTGATGAACAATTTCTTCCACCTGACTTCCAGCAGGACATACGGAAGGAATGGGACTAGCTTGCCCAGAAGGAACATGAAAGAGTAACGACTTATGTGGACAAGTATTGGTCGGTTCTTCTAAAGGTCACTCCCTTCATGAAGATTGCCGACGAGGAAAAGAAACGAAAGTTCGAAGCGGGTCTCCAACCGCAGCTTCGAAAGAGTATGAAGGTGTATCCGCATGATACTCTTCAGAGATGATGGAGTCAGCAATCATTGCTGAGGATTTGCACTCAACTGGGACGCTCAGAAAAATGGAGCATAGCACTTATCGTGCAAGACAAAGAGGGGTCTATGATGACCAAGGAGGCCAAGAAAGAAAACGGCCTCCATCTAGGGACGATGATCATTCTAAGAAGCCAGAGGGCACTGGCAAGCGAACTAAGTTCTTTCTCCTATTCAACTTCAAACTTTTAGAGAGGAAGGAAGATGCTTCTACTGTGGCGAGAAAGGACATATGAAACCGGATTGCCCGCTAAAGCAGCAACGGCCAGAACAAGCTCTACAAGGCAAGAGAAAGCAAGGAAGGAGCCCGCACCGCCAAGCTCGAACTCAATTCTAGATGTTCAAGGAAACAACAGACACGGAGAAAGGGAAGCGTCAACTTCTGAAGGGCTGGGGGTCTTTGAACAACCAGCGAGTACTGATTCTTTATGATCCAGGATCCACGGATAACTTCATCTCCTGGATACTGCGGAACGTTTGTACCTCACAACGGCTCAGCTTGGCACACCGGTTACATCCGGATCGGCATTCGAGGGGTTGACAACCAATGCAAACTCCCGTGCAAGGACAGCTCAATCTTCGGATTGGCGAGTACAAGGACCGCAAATCATTTTTGATGGCACCCATCGAGGGATGTGATATCATCTTGGGTATGCCGTGGCACTTCCACATGACACCTATTCCCGATTATGTGGAAAAGACCCTCACTTTTGGTCATGGGGGTAAGAAGATAAAGATTCATGCTGATGTAGGAGATTGGCAGTTCCCAATTGTAAGCCATATCTCCATTAAGAAAGAAATGAAGAAGTGTGTTTCTGCTTACTTGATTTTTGCACGTGAGAAGGAGAAAACTAGTAGGGACTCTCTCTCTAGTCTGGAAATTAAGCGTCTTCAATTTATTGAAAAGTACAAAGATTGTTTCACGAAAAACACTTCCTGATGAACTCCCTCCGCGTACGCCCGGAAGAT
>NW_028221724.1:0-53832 GCF_014529385.1 Adiantum capillus-veneris
CCTCGTAATGCACATCTTTACAAACCAGCATTATGGTAGTCTCCACAAATCCAAACTCTTTAAAAATGTGCACAAAACAATGAATAGCAAACACCAACTCAAGCCCACAGACCTAGAAGCTTCATAGTATTTCAAAGAGTTTATGGACATCTATTATCATCTTTTGCTTGAAAGATGCTACCGACCACAAATCTGCACCCCGCCACTCCATACTTAATAAGGAAGTTACTTTGATGGTTCAAGTGTTCCAAGCGCTTGTGTAGAAGTAGGCACAATATAGGAGTGAGAATAGAAGAAAATCCTTCTTTGAACCAGTTTGGTTGGGCAAAGATGTGGGAACATTGTTGCTCCAATATTCGCAAGTATAGCATTGATGTGCCGGAGAGACTATGTAGTGCTGCTTCTCCACCAACGTGGATGGAAATATGACTATAAATGCATGACAAATCTTAAGTATGAATCCATAATAACATTACACTGTGATTTCACACCTAGCTTTTTATCCTCAAAACATGTACTTACAATGTGTTGGAAATCGAGGTGGTTGTTGCAATTGCATGGTTGACATTGAGAAAACATATTGCACAATGACTAACGGTCCCCTCGTCTTTGCGGTTCTTGAAGCCAAGGAGCTTTCCTTTCCAATGAAGATCCAAGTGTGCACCATTCCGACACGATGAGGGCCAATAGCAGATGATTGCATGTATACCCAAGCACCTTTGGTGAATTCTTGTGGCACCCACTCATCATCTATACCTCTAGTGTTGTGGCATGCAAGTGCTGTGACCTCATCCTTTGGCCGCCTTTGCGAAGTAGAGTTGGCCATGGTTGAGCAAAGAAAATTAGAAGGAGGAGCAAGACCTTGCTTGTTGCTACAATGTAGGTGGGATAAAGTGATAGGAGAAGTGTTTAACCCTTGTGGCAATGGGAGGAGAAGGTGGATAACCCTTGCTTGGTGTGGCAATGGAAGGAGAAGGTGGATAACCCTTGCTTGGTGTGGCAATGGAAGGTGGTAGGGGAGGAGAAGGAGCTTCCTTGCTGCAGCAATGGAGATGGTGTAGAGAGAGAGAGAGTGTTGGAGTAGAGGATGAGTGTGATGGTTGCAACCAAGGAGGGGTTGGAAAAGGGGTTCTAGAGAGAGAAAATAACTTTTTTCCTAAGGACTACTTTTGGGGGAGCTCTGGATAGTAAGAAAAGATTTTCAAAAGTTTTAAAAAAATTGAATTTTAGGATTTTTGGGTGCACGTTTTGACTTTTTGAGGTCAAAAAATGTTTTTGACCATAAAATAGATTTAGGGGGGTTTTAAGAAGATAAAATTTGAGTTTTGAAAAATTTCAAATTTTTGGGATTTTTTCAAAACCGGATTAAACAAAGGGAAGTTGAGGTTCCATATGGCCGAAACAACCCCCCCCCCCCCACCTTCTCACTAGGTAAGAGCCCATTTAAGAAGTGTAAGACTACTTTGTCCCCCTACATTTTTGAGGGCATAGAGTGTGTCCACCACCCTCTTCTCATTGGATGGCTTCTTATTAACCTTAATCCCAAAGGGCCCCTAGAGGGTTCATATTTTTCCTAATGGTTCTCAAGTGTTGGAACTGTAGCAAGAAGAGCCATGTCAAGAAGGATTGCTGGTCCAATAAGAAGAAGGAGTCAGAGTCTCAAGACAACAAGCCAACATCGGAGGCCAATGTGGTAGGTAAAGTAGAGCAAGATGCTCTAATTCTTTCATTGGACAATGTGTTCAATTCTTGGATAGTAGACTCCAAGGCTTCATTCCATGTGACACCCAACAAACAACATTCCCAAGATTCCACCAAAGGTAATTTTGGGTATGTATACTTTGCAGATGATGAAGCTTGTGAAATTGTCGATAAAGGTAAAATTTCTTTCAAAACTACAAATGAAAATGAATGGAAGCTTAAAGATGTTAGGCATGTTCCCTCTCTTAGCAAAAACTTGATCTCTATAGATCAATTGGATGATGAAACCCACAACATTGCATTCAAAAACAAACATTGGAAGATCTCAAAAGGATCTTTGGTGGTTGCAAAAGGAGAAATGGTTGGTACACTATACTTGTGTACTGTCAGCGTGCAATCTTCAATTTGAAAACAACTACAAAAGTTGATGCTGTGGTTTGGCATTATTGGCTTGGGCACACCGTGTGCCAAAGGAATGCAAATTTGAGAGATACCCAACCCACGGAACTCTAAAGTCGTGATGGTGTCCTTGATAGGTCTCTAGGTCTAATGAAAACTAGAGTCTTTGAGTATGAAAAATCCTAAGAACATACCCTTACCATTGGCAATGGCCTGGGACTATAGCCCTAGAGGAAAAACCTAGTCCTGTCTCACAAACAAAAACGAGACTAAAATCTAAAAGATCTAAATTTTTTTTGGCCCTATAACTTCTGTACATGGGCTAAGGAATCCTCATCCCAACGCTTTTTTCCCTCTACGTAAGTGAGGGCATAGCTGCTGGTAGACTCCTCTTCCATTGAAGAATTTTACTACACGTTAATACGTAGGGATGGATAGTTACCCGACTAATTGGGTTCACCTATCCATGATCGACAACCTTATCCACTTACCACCCCGCGCACTCACACATCCTTCTTTATTTTCTAATTACTATCACATTCTTTGAACCCTTAAAATAATGGTTCTTTTTAATTCTCAGTAACTACGATTCCTTAAAACAAGTATTGAAAACATCATTAAAAAACATTCTTTATCAAACAAACATCTTTAAACTTAAGACAAGGTATTGTCAACTTAGAAAATAATCCTTGAAAACCATGATCAATACTCATCTTGTCTCAAGATCACCCATACAAGGGTGAAAAACGACACCCATTCCTTTTTTCAAGTTCCGGGGTGGGAAAAGACTTACTTGAGTTTTTGTCAAAATTAGAGAATTTAAACTATAATTAAGATATATCTAGCACGATTCCTAATAGTGTAATCTAGCTCTAAAAATCATCTCATCGACTTCTAAGTTAGTTCGTTGATTTTCCCTTTTAAGTTGTTTTAAAACCAAAGAATTTTGGATCTAAATAATTTGCAAAACTTATCAACTAATTATGAGATAATTACCATGGCTGTTTAGGACTATGAAGCTTCTTTGATAATTACCTCATGATTTGTTAAGCTATATTTCTAGATTTTTCATTAATTACAAGGCAAAAAATAGATGATTTCTACTTTAATAAATACCAAAACTTTGTAGATAATTTGGGTATAGTTTTTACAGCTTCCTAACAATGTGTAGAAGCTTTGTAAATCAATTCATAATTATCTAAGCTAATTTGGTATATTCTTTCTTAATTATTAGGCAATTTTAGTCGTAATATAGATTAATAACTAATTTGATTACTATTCATAATCAAATATTTAGTATTTAGCAATTTAATTACATATAAGAAGATAATTATCAATAGAAAGAGGCTTAATCTTCTCAAGATCTTCTCTAATTAATAATATAATTATAAAAATAGACTTAATTAATATGTCTTTCACTAATCTAGTATAAGAGATAATTACCTTGATTAATCACTTAGAGTATACCCAAAAATCACTAGAGTAATCATTACTTCCTCTAGACCTTCATAGAGTAATCTTCTTCTTGATTTTGTTGAGTTTGAAGGAAACTTACTTACTGTGTAGGGTACTTGGGAGTAGGGAGACTTGTAAGGGACCATTGTAGCTGTAGGTTGGTTAGGAAAAACATGGTGGATGGTCCTTGAGACTTATGTTGATTCGGCAAGGATAACGCCATGATAAGATGGTATGATTCGGATGATTTGTTGTTTCTTTATCCTCTTGTACTTTTTTTTAGTTACAATAGCAGTAGGGTAAGCAAAATATTGTCAATGTTGCATCTGTGCTCAAAAAAATTAAAGTTGATCAGATTATGCTCAAGCTGAAAATAAGTACACCTATTTTTATTTGACTAAGACTACCAAGTTTGACTAAGACCTATTTTGACTAAGACTACCAAGTTTGACTAAGACCTATTATGCTCAAGCTGAAAATAAGTACACCTATTTTTATTTGACTAAGACTACCAAGTTTGACTAAGACCTATTTTGTATACATTGTGTAGACTAAGACTACCAAGTTATGTATACATTCTGTAGACTAAGACTACCAAGTTTGAAGTCATTGGACCACTAGATCCTAGGACAAAGTCAAAATTGGTAACAAACTATTGAACTTCAAATAATCTTGTGTTGAAGTTTTCATTGGATAGGAATTTCGGAATTCTTGGAGCTTAATAGAGATCAAGGCAATGTATGGTCTTTGTAAGTCTTGCCAAAGGAGATAATAAAAGATCAATCCAACAATTACAAAAATCACGACAAAGCAAGTTTGGAGGCATTGAAACTAGTGTAATCAAATTTCATGAAAGTTTTCAAATATGAGCAATTGAAGCTCATACAAACCTAGTACAACTTCTAATTACCATCATATTTGGATTTGGTGAGTGTATTCCCACGGTGATTCCATAAAGAGAAGGTATTTTTTCGGGAGCATTTTTTGGCAAGTGCTCTTTTGGAATCGGGCAAGTAGATTCTAGGAAAGATTCTCTGTTGCTCAACCCTTGAGAGCGGAGGATCTGCTCTTTTTTTGTCTTTCTCATCTCTCTCTATCCCTTTCTCTCTCTCATAGATTTCTTTCTTGTCTAGCACATATGCGCAAGGACCAAAACACACCTGAATCAGTAAACACATACACACTCTTTCAAATATTATACTTTATTCCGTCTTTTAGTTTATCCACCGACACAAATCAATCAAAGATTTGATCCCTTGAGCATTAAGGTGTTTCTCTCCTCTATCTCTTGCAAAGATTCCTTTTTTGAACTCTCTCTCTCTCTCTCTCTCTCTCTCTCACACACACACACACACACACACACACACACACACACACACACACACACACACACACACACACACACACACACACACACACACAAGGACAAGCATACACCCAAATCATTTAACACCAAGATTACTGTTCACAACAAGAAAAATTTAAGGATTTTTAAACCAAATAATCCAAAACAACTTCGTTAGTGATCCTTTGAGCAATAAAGGTCTCTCTCTCTCTCTCTCTCCTCCCTCTCTTGCAAACCTTCCTATTTTGAAATCTCTCTCTCTCTCTCTCTCTCTCTCACACACACACAGACACACACACACACACACACACACAACACACACACACACACACACACACACACACCACACACACACACACACACACACACACACACACACACACACTTAAGTACTTTTATAGCTAGTATTTAAACCCAATAAAAAACCCTCGATTATTTTTGACGGGTTTAGAACTTCTTTACCACAAACCCCTCAAAATATATAAATAGAAAAAATCCCCCCCCCCCCCCCCCCCCCCCCCTTTTTTTTCCCCTATATGGGAGTGGTCCCTCAAAGAATAATTTTGATAAATGCCTTTCAAAGGCGCATTGAAAGTAAAACAATACCCATAATATACTGATGGACAACATTGGGCATTGCGATAAATGACCTTGAGTCTATCCAGGTGTTCACGCCTGTCGCTCACAATGCATACCACACATGGGAGCTCTATGCAGACACACGTTGCATGATGATGCTCTTCACCTCCTCTCTCCCACTCTGTTCCCCTATGGGGCCAAGGTGGCTGCTGTTGGAAGCCATATTGAGTTGTTCACGCCTGTCCCCTACAATGTATACCACACGTTGCATGATGATGCTCTTCATCTCCTCTCTCCCACTCTGTTACCCTATGGGGCCAAGGTGGCTACTGTTGGAAGCCATATTGAGTTGTTCACGCCTGTCCCCTACAATGTATACCACACATAGAAGCTCTGTGCACCCGCACGCTACATAATGATGTTCTTCATCTCATCTCTCTTGTCCCTATATGGGGCCAAGGCGACTGCTGCTTGAAGCCATAAACTTTGGGAATGGAGTTGGTTTCAATACTGCTGGTCTGCATTACCATCAAAACACTATATAAAGGTGAGGATGTCCCTGAGCCCCTCACTTAGTCTCTTTGCGTTGTGTTTGTGTTGGTGTAAAGAGAGATTGAGAGTTTATTTTGGAAGCTTGCCTACTGTCTAACCATGGAGCTTGTGGCAAAAGAGGGCGCTTCTCAGGTCCGCACTCTGTACAAATTTATTTTTACTGGATTTTTTTGCATCAGGCATTCTGGTTTTCATATGATGTACATAAAAATGGTTTGGATTGATATTTAGCGATCATGTATTAAAAACCTGTCCATATTACTCTAGGTTTTTAATGTAGGTGATCTTTTACAATAGTCAATAGAATTTTGTTGATAAGGCATAAAGGGTACTTAGCCTAAGAAAATTAAAAGTGTTTGTATACATAGGCCGTTTTCACATGCCATATATATTGAATGATTGCACGGGTATAGGTTTCCCTACACCAAGGCTTGGACTAGCATTTCTAGAATTTTCTCTTTGATGGTTTGGGGTGACTGGCATTAGATAGTACCTGTTTACATCATGTATAGGCATGGCAATATGCCCATGGCTTTGTGCTCGTTATTCTGTGTACTGACTCAAAATGATTAGGATATTGCTGCGGGGATAGGTCGCTAATTCCAATACAAGGCAATGTACACCTAGGGTATAGCTACATACTGACTGGGAATGTTGTGATAATTGTTTAAAAAAAGAGGGACTGAGTCCGACGAGCCTGTGATTGCATTGTAATGACTGGTTTTTTTGAGAAGCTGGTAGTGTTATCATGGTGTCACATTGATGATAAAGTGCACTATATAATATGAGTTACATTGCATACCATGATGGAGATGCCGTGAATAAATATTCTAAATTTCATAGTTTTTTTCACTTAAGGCATGGCTTATCTACACTAGTTGGTATAATTTTCAAATAACTTTGGCTCATCATACTCAAACTTAATATAGAGGAGTTGATATGTTTTGATGAGTACTTTTTTGTCTAAGCCAAGCAACTGACAAACTGTTTAAAGGTATAGAACGATGTTTTTTTGAGGGATACATCTAAAGCTAAGAACAAAAGTTACTATAATTCGACTAATAGTTCTAAAGATGGAAGTGGAAAGAGATATACCGCATTTACCTGAGGAAAGGTGTTTGACTAAATTACACCACATTAAGTAAAAGAATAACATAATTGCTATGTAAAATCTTGATGGAAAATGATTGAGAAGTAGGCACAAAATAAAATTTGAATTAATGGTGGTATTAAGTCACTTGGATCAGAAGGGGTGGTGGCCTTCTGATCAGAATGATACATATGTAAATAACTATTTAAGCAATATTAAAAATTGGCTTATATAGAAACCATACATATAGCTACCATAATTCCAAGGGGTTATGGTTTTTTTACAAGCTTTAAGAATTTTTTTTACAAATTAAAATACATTTACACTTTGGACGTTTGTTTAAAGGAAAAAAGTTGTAAGATGGACACGGATAACATTTGATATAGTTCGACGTTGACCCTATAGAATGCATTCAAGACTAACACATCCATTCTCTTGATTGAATTGATGCAGGTGAGGACTCTATCCTTTCTTGGATTTTTAAAGCTTGAAGGAAATGTCTATCCATGATTACACTGGCTCATACTACTTGGGAAGTACTTCTTTGATGGGTTACTATCATTGTATACTAGAATGAGGCCTCATTCTTATATACAATGTACAAAGATAATTCTAACACTGAGTTGTTTTTGTACTAATCTTTGCCCTTCTCTAAAGCCAACTATCTTTTGAATGTTAAAGTTCATTTATGTCTTATTATTTAAGTAAAAACAGCTACACACATATGTCACTTTCATCTATGGATTACTGTTCTGAGAATGGTTAATTACTACTATATAACACTACATGGATGGTAGGCATAAGCCAAAAAGGTTTTAAGTAGGACATGGATAACAACTGATAGGCTCATTGACACCTGTAATACGTATTCAAAGCTAACAAATCTGTTGTCTTGTTTATATGGATGCAAGTGAATACTCTATCTTTACTTACGATCTTTTTGGCTTAGCTGTTGTCCATCATTGTTGCACCTGGCCTCTTTCACTTTAGAATAATTTTTTCTTGACTATATTATATACAAAACACTAGAATGATACCTCATTCTCACTATGATATACAAAAATGAATCAAAGACTGAGTTGTTTTTGTTCTAGTCATTGTCCTTTGTCTAAAGCCAACTATTTTTTGAACTGTTATGTTCTTTGTGTATAAGTATAAGTCTAAAAATAGCAACACACATGTCTTAAACACAAGGTTTTCCCAGAAAGTTGGGAAACTAGGACGCTGGCCTTGGAGATTTTGTCTATAGGCTTTGATGGACCCACTGTCTATAATTTTAGTGTTAGGTAGTCTTTCCTTGTCTTTAGACCGGATTCCTACTCATAGCTATTGTAGTCTTTGACTCTGTTGGTTCTCTGTTGCAAGTTTATCCAAAATTACTTACCCTTGTGTAATTATTTTGATTCTTATGATTTCACAAACATTTTACCTATAAACGAACTACTCTTGGATGGACGGTTTGTTTGAGAACTATCCATAGAAACTGGTTAAAAGCATGAAAAACTTCTACGACTGACTATGAACCGCATCCATACTATTCTCTACTAGCTAACAAAGACTTAACACTCCTACTGGAGTATAATCCTCTCTGTTAACATTGTCACTTATAGCTCCAATGAGACTTATGGAGTTTCTAATATGATACATCTCTTTGGCTTCAGACTTGACTATTCTATCCTCATCCACTCAATGAGGTAGTAGGCCCATACTCAATGGGCCTAATGTCTACTCATTGAGTATGGTGCTTGGGTTAGGGCATGCGTGCATGCACACACGTGTGCGCGCGCGTGCGCACACACACACACACACACACACACACACACACACACACACACACACACACACACACACACACACACACACACACACACACACACACACATGTCACTTTCATATGCGGCTTACTGTTCTAAGAATGGATACTTGTTGGTATTTAACACTACATGGATGGTAGGTAAAAGTTAAAAAGGCTTTACATAGGACATGGAGAACAATTGATAGGTTTGTTGACACCTGTAATATGTATTTAACACTAAAAATCTGTTGTCTTGTTTATATGGATGCAGGTGAGGACTCTACCTTTACTTAGGAGCTTTTTGGATTAGCTGCTGTCCATCACTATCAAACTTGGCCTCTTTCACTTACGAATAAGTTGTTCTTGACTATCTTATGTATGAAACACTAGAATGATACCTCATTCTCACTATGATGTACAAAAATAAATCAAAGGCTGAGTTGTTTGTGCTAATCATTGTCTTTTGTCTAAAGCCAGTTGTCTTTTGAACTATTATGTTCTTTTGTATATAAGTATAAGCCTAAAAACAACAACAATAACAAAACACACACACACACACACACACACACACACACACACACACACACACACACACACACACAATTGCATGAGTCTTTTCTCAAGATTCACTACATAAATGGACAAAGAGCATGGTTTAGAATTAATAAGACCCTTTGTCATCACCTTTATATCTCAATTAACCCATCATTACATGATCACACAGGCAACTATCACAATAAAAACACATGTTTGGATGCTCAGGCAAAGGTAAGATATGGTTGGCTAAAATTACACTGAACTCCTTGGTTCGGGTGAGTGGTTAAAATATCCTCTTAGGGGTAGGCCAAAATGGGGATACAAAAATATTTTACGATGTGGTAGAAAATACATCGCTCGAAAAATCCACGCTTTATTAAGTGTTTCACATAATAATACTGTGGCCCTAAGCCCAAGGATTCCTTTACCATTGCCAGACGGATATTGTTTCGAAAATGTTCTCGATCTCAGAGGGTCACTTGTGTCACTCTATTTTAATATGTCCACCATTTTGTCTGCGCAACCGAAGTTCCTAATAGAGGGAATAGAAGACACTCATATCAGAATATGGAGTTTCTCCTGATGGACTCGCTTGACTGCTGCAGATGAGCAATGGCTATTGCTAATGTCTGATCTTGACTATAAGTCATAGATGATGAAGTATAAGGCACAGCTTAAGACAAGATATTGAAGAAACTAGTAAAGTGTTGAATAAACTCTTAAAAATTGCTCAGTCTGTTACAGTGCACTCTGGATTATAATACTCTTGTCCTATATAGACCCACAAAGAAACCTCTACCTAGTGACTATCTTTACTAAAAGCCCACATTTCTCTCTAAAAACGTCGGTGCTATGAATATTTTGTCTGCAAAACCATCCAGATTTGGAGACCATATCTCATAAGAAATTTTTATGTTAAATCGAGCCTCGCATCGACTTGGCTAAAATAGCCTAATAAGTTCAAGTGGCTACTATTGCAAAAATACTAGCTTTCAAATCTTCACTACTAGTTTCCTCTAGCAAAAAAAGGGTGGCTCTTTGAAGCCTTTAAAAAAAAATATTCACCTAATTTTTTTGCTTTCTAAAGACCCTATATACTTTCAACTAAATTTATATCTTTGCCTATAAAATCTTATATAGCTTTGCTATTGTTTTTAACCCTCTTCAACATAAAAACTACGCGTATAACTTTCTGTTGCACTTTACCCTCTACACAAAACCTGAGCGTTTGCAGATACGTAGCTATACTGCACACGATTTAGTTTAAAAAATACACATGATGCTCTACCAGATCCTACACTGATAAAATCCCAAAAAACATGGCTTTATGAGATCCCTCAAATGCAAGAAAGACTGGAAGAAAGCCTGCGATAAAGAGAGAGCTGCAAATTTTGGGTCCCTTCAACTACAGTTGGGCATCAAACTCTATAAAACCTTCACAAAATTGGAACAAGTGAGTACTACACTCACTTAGCATTGTTGTGCTGTGTTTTCAGCCCGTGTTTTTAGCTTGTGTCCACCCTGTAAGAAATTAAGACTGCAACATGCCTAAGGGAAAGGAAAAAACTGTGGTGGAGTCGTTGTCTTCTCTAAGTCTACAAGTTATTTATTTTTGCATAAATTTGTCAGACGTAACTGTATGATAGCTACTACATGCGGCTATAGGTTCTAAACTTCCTCATACATATGAGTTTCAATTTCGCATTACGAATTGTGTGACCGTTATCATGCTGGTTCATCATGACATGCTATGATAACTAATCGCTAACACTAGGCTTATACGAGAATCGCCAAGCACTTGATATAATAATAGCCATAGATTCTACATGAGAACAGTTCTTGTTAACCTTCTGAGATGTTTTTTGTGACTTTAATCATGCTGGTTCATTGAATCCGTTCCTATAAGAATGGTTCTATGGATGTATGGGTTTACATAATGAAGCTGATAGGTGTATTGTCTCATGGTGGACTATCATAAGCTGATTGCTGCACTTTTCTTTATGGGTGTTTCTAGACTCTCTCTTGGATTTGTCTAGGTAGGTATGTTTAAGCATAGAGGAATCCTATGATCTAGGTATATTGACAAATAGTGTTCTTTCTTTGAGTTTTGATTTTGGCTGTAATATGGGGTGGCTACTCTGCTTGACCAGTAGCAAGGTTGGACCTAAATTCCTTGCTTGATAAGGATGTTTGGGGCAACATAGTGGGAAACTATTAAACCTATTTTCTTGCTTTAGATACTACAATGGCTGAATGAATTCTTGGCTGGAACTTGGAAGATTCTAGTTAAATATACTACTTGATGGATAGCTTGATGTAAGTTTGTGTTTGCTTCTGGGAAAACCTTGTGTCTAAGAAGTACCGAGGTTGGCTATGGCCAAAGATCATAAAAGGCATGTGGTGGTGGATCAACCCATGGCTTCATTTCCTTAGGTCTGATTACCTTTATTTCTTGTTCTGATATACTAGACATGGCACCTTGTAGAATATGCATGGTTACAATTGTGGCTGCTCCTTGCTGATTTACTATGAGATTTAAGAAAGGGGTTAACCAGTTCATTCATAGATTGTTGATGCTATACCCCAGAGTTTGTTATAATCCACGTATACTCTACTCCTACTTTAGATAGTTTTCTCCTGTGTTTTCTTCTGTAAAAGCCTTTTGTCTAAGAAGTACTGAGGCCGGCTATGGCCAACGATCAAGAAAGACATATAGTGGTGGACCAACCCATGGCTGCATTACTTCATGTCTGATTACCTTTAATGCTTGTTTTACTAGGCAATGCACCATTTAGAACATGCATGGTTACAATCATAGCACCATTTAAAACATGCATGGTTTTACTAGGCAATGCACCATTTAGAACATGCATGGTTACAATCATAGCTGCTCCTTGCTGATTTACTATGAGATTAGGAAGGGGCTAACCAGTTCATTTTAGAGATTGGTGATGCTATACTCCTGGGATTTTTTTTCGCGAATACTCTACTTCTATTTTAGACAGATTTCTCTATAAACTGATTGCTTTGGTTTGAAAAACTTAATTCCTTTCAGCTTATGTTAGTGCAGTACATACAATCAAGTCTGCTCCCTGTACAAATGGTTTGAGAAGTGCTTACTAGCTCTATTAGGTCTCTAAGATTTCACAACCTCTTGCTGCTTGTTGGTTTATGGCAAGGGGTAAGTTTAGTAGGTTTGGATATATATGGGTTTCCCTTCGGTTAACTGAATTTAGTCTATCTGGTAACTATACGTTAGCTCCATAGGCTAGTGAGCCTGTTATCATTCATTTGGGCACCTTGCTGCTGTACCTTGCATATGTATGAGCATTCTTGCATAGTCTTCTTTTAATTATCTATCGATACTATTACACCCAAATACAAGAGGTTCCCCCGAGGGATTCACCATGGAAAACTTATCGCACCACATAAGTGTAGGGGAGGGGGGTATTTTTACAAGTTACATAAGCGTATAAGTTAGGGGCAGGCCCCCAATAATTTATCTCCCAAGATTAAAAATAAGGGAGGGGAGTATCATATCTAGGAGGGGGGGGGGGGGGGGACTTGACCCGAGTTGATTACTTGTAATGATTGGTCATTGGTGTGCACTAGAACTCGGATGAATTTTGGAAATTCTTTTATCAGGTCACATATCAAATTTTGCATTAAGCCGGTCATAGATAAGGGTTGACTTGGAGCAAGCCAAGGGTTGATTTACAATAGCTTTGGATGGGTCAGAATTGGACGAGTAGCTAGAGTGCAGGCTGATCATACACATATTTTGAAAGTCAAACTAAGACACACTGAGGGTACATTTAGTTATCAACAAAAGTGGTTCCTTAGTACATTGCCAATCACTATGCTACACACTCTTCGACTAGTTTTACTCAGTTAGATCATGTGAAACCTAAATTTTATATGTAAGTTAGGGGTATGATAGTTTTCTTCATTGATTGTCATATAAGCATAGAAAGGGGGGTTATATTCCCTATATGAGTCGTATATAGGGGTTTTATCAAATTTGTCCGCTCGCAGGTGGCGTCCAATTTTGTATATAGAGTGAATCCCCCAGGGAGGTTCCAGCCTTAAGTTACCTTCCCACATGGTTACATTCAAGGCTACTCCCTGTTGATTTATTGTGTGAGCATTATGAGATTATGAAAAATGTGACCCAGTGCATATCAGAGATTGATGATGCTATACCCCTGCATTGGTGGTTTTGTTTTTAGGCACAGTTGAGATGGCTACACATCCGGGATGGTGGGGCTTTTTTAATGATGATGATTCTCTCGGGTTTGTCTAAAATCAAAGACTATACACTTTGCTGAATATGACTAGGAGGGTCTAGTTATGTTGTCTACTTACACATTCTATCCCTATATAAATGATGTGAGAAGTAATGGCCGATTTGCCAATGGACTTACTAGCTCTGATAAGAATCTTAGATTTCACAACCTTTTGCCATAGGTTATTTTATGACAAGGAGTAAGTATAGTGAGCTCGGACATATATGGTGCTCTCTTTGTGTACAGTTGGTGCTCTATGTGTGTGTCTCTGTTGCGGGAAGCGTCTAAGGCATGCTATTACCATAGGGATAGTGAAATTTGTGGTGGTTGATCCACCTACAATGGCTTCTCTTCAGGTCGGAACTGTGGATACTGTTTGACTTTCTGGTTATTGAAAGACAGCTTGTTCATTGTTGCTCTTGTTTGTATATACTGATCAATTGTAGGACAGTAAGCTTGAAAGTACATAGGAGTGTGATGGGTAGCAACATAGTACTGGTTATATACATGCCTTGTAGGACTCAACTATTTTGCGGACACTTGATGATACATGGGCTATATGACTTGGGATGAGGATGAACTAGGCTTTATTCTGGTCTACTGGCATGAGAATTCTTGCATAGATGTTGCTCTATTGAACATATACACGCCTTAGTTAACTATTGACATGGAAGTAGGCAAGCATTCAGCTTTTGTAAACTGCTCATGCTCATACATAATCCCCTACTTCCTTATACATTTGGGAAGATTAGATGGAAATTTTGTACCAACTCTATCAAAGTTGGTTTAAAGGGTATACTGCTTTTTTGATTACCTAGGAGGATAGTTGGAAATGTTCTGATTACCTAGGAGGATAGTTGCAGACTAGTTGAATCATCTGACTAAGTAGTCAGTCCTCTAGGTGTTTGGAGAATTGTGTTTTTTCCCCCACTGATATCAGGGTGACCCTATGTAAAATCATATGACGGCATGTGGAAAGCTGCTTGCCTGTCTGCCTAGTGCTAGCATGTAAATCTTGGTTGTTTATGGAACATGCACAACTTCCTATATATTGGTTCATGTTGATTGTTGGGGCATGATTCTCTCCTGCTAGATTACACTATGTTTGAACTTAGTCTACTGCTATGAATATGATAAATTGATACACAATTAAAATTTGATGATGAGACTTGATGTGGTGGTTATGAACCTGCACTTACACAACTAGAAGGCAATTTAGTGGCATGACGCTGATGGATTTTTTGATAGCCTCACGACACAAGATGAAGACTTAAGGTCAATGGACCTTATGGTTTGTTAATGGTTAACCCATACCGATTACTTGGTATAGGTAACATGGCTAGGTGCTTTTACTAAACTATGGATGTATCATGGTAAATAATATCAGGTGTAATAGATTCCCGATTTTGTTGGAATTAGGGTTGCAGAGAAACACACATAGCTTGGAGAAGACGAAGGAAGCTCAAGGCACACAATAGAGAGTGTGTTACTTAGTGTGCAATGGAAAGATAGATAGCCCTAGAGATGGGCGTATATACAATGCACGGGGAAAAAACCTCCTAAAGAGGGAAAAAATCCCCCGGCGGTCCTAGTGTGTTCACACACATCACTACCACATGTATATGGTAACAAATCCCCCCTAGAGTGATGCGGTGAACGAGAGCTGGCAAATGAGTAAAGGGAAGTGCCATGCCTTGAGGACACGATCACTCCACAAAGGGGAGTAAGCCCAAAGCTTTGCGGAAAGCTTCAAGCTTCTCATGAGACAATGCATTTGTGAAAAGATCTGCAAGGTTGTCCTGTGTTGGCACATAAGCCAAGCTGATCTCTCCTGCTGAGAGCCTCTCCCTGAAATAGTGGTAATGCATCTCAATGTGCTTTGTGCGAGCATGAAAAACTGGGTTCCTTGCAACTGCCAATGCACTCTGACTGTCAGTGTAGATAGTGTTGGCAGTGTCCTGTCCAACACCCAAATCAGCCATAAGGCGTCTGAGCCATACACACTCAACCGTAGCTGTGAAGACTGCCCTGTACTCAGCCTCACAACTCGAAGTGGCCACAGTAGGTTGCTTCTTGCTCAACCATGATATACATGAACTGCCAAGCATGAAACAAAAACCACTTGTGGACACTCGCGTGTCAAAACAACCAGCCCAATCTGAGTCCGAAAAAGCATGTAAGTCTGGCGGCAATGATCCCCCCTTGGGATAAAACAAGCCAAGATGTAAAGTGCCACTAAGGTAGCGGAAAATACTCTTGACAGCCTGCCAATGCTTAGACCCTGGGTCATGCATAAATCTGCTGACCTGTGAGACTGCAAACTGAATATCCGATCTCGTGTTGCATACATAAATGAGGCAGCCAACAGCAGTTTGGTAAAGAGTGACATCAGCAGGATCACCAGCATCATGTAGACTCAACTTCAAACCTGTTTCCATGGGAGTGGCAATAGGTTTGCAATCCTCAAGTCCAAACTTACATAGCAACGTCTCTATGTAACTTTTCTGACACAAGGCAATAACACCATCACACTTCTTAAACTGTATACCCAAATAATGATGCAACAGCCCCAAATCTTTCATCTTGAAAGTAGCATTCAAATCAGCCTTAAATTCAGCAATATGTCTCTCATTTGGTCCAGTGATCAGCAAATCATGAACATAAAGAACCACAATGAGAAGTACATCACCCTCACGCTTTACATACAATGTGCTTTCTGTTGGACTATTACGAAAGCCTTGTTTGACCAAATGAGTGTCAGCTTTCTCATACCAAGCACGAGGAGATTGCTTCAACCCATACAAATCCTTGTTACATTTGCACACTTTGTCCTCTTGTCCTTTTATGACAAAACCGCGAGGCTGCGTTACATAAACTTCCTCAAATATGTCACCATTCAAGAAAGTAGTAACAATGTCTGATTGATGTACATCCCAACCAAAATGAGCTGCCAATGCACATAGAAAATGCATAGTAGTCATACGACAAGTGGGGGCAAAAGTCTCTTCATAATCTATGCCTTTTTGCTGTGCATAACCCTTTGCAACAAGTCGAGCCTTATGGCGATCGATCTCACCATCCGGCTTGCGTTTCAACTTGTAAACCCACTTCGTACCAATGGCCTTTTTGCCAGGAGGCAAATCACATAAAGTCCATGTGTCATTTTCTATAAGTGCATCATATTCTGAATGCATGGCAACCATCCAATTTTTTGAATTTTGTGCTTCATCAAAAGTCAGAGGCTCCTCAACATCATGTAAGCTAGACACAGCCAAAGCATAACAATCTGATGCATAAGATGCATGGCGAGAGCCTGAACGAGTACGAGTAGACAAAGGTGCATCCAATTTACTGTCACGCAAAGTGTGCACCAGCCATTTTGGCATACCTCTAGCCTGCTCATTTTCAGCCCTTTCCCATCAAGTACATCATGTACATCTGCATCAGTAATAGGCTGATCTAAAACATTTTCAGAAACCCCAATAGGCTGTACATTTGCCTCATTGTAACTTACATTCATATTTCCACCACTGAAAAGAGGCAACAAAGTGTCATAAATGTCCTGTGAGCTTACATTACTGTCTCTAGTACATGACAGCAAGGGCTGAATAGAATCTTCCACAAACACTACATCCCGTGAAACCAGAATACGTTTTGTTTGCGGATGATACAACCTGTAACCTTTGCTTTCATCATTATAACAAACAAAAATACATTTGACAGCCTTATTATCCAATTTTTTGCGCTGCACTTGTGGCACCAAAGCATATGCCAAACAGCCAAAAACACCCATGTGCTCAATAGAAGGTTTTCTATCATGCCATGCTTCATATGGAGTAATAGACTGCAAAGCTTTCGTAGGACACCTGTTAAGTACATAAGTGGCACACATGATGGCCTCAAGCAAAAAAGAATGCGGTAAAGCTTGACTTTTCACCATACATCGTGCCATTTCCGTCAGTGACCTGTTTTTCCTCTCAGCAACACCATTTTGCTGAGGTGTGTAAGGCACTGTACATTGCTGTTTTATCCCACGACTAGCCAGAAATGCATTAAATTCATGAGACATATACTCCCCCCCTCGATCGGAACGGAGGGTGCCCATAGTACATTTCGAGACATTTTCAGCCATAGCCAGAAATTGTTTAAAGCACATAAAAACTTCGGACTTCGCTTTAAGCGGAAATACCCATGCATGCCTGGAGTAATCATCAATGAAAGTCACGAAGTACAGGTAATTGCCCAAGGACGGAGTTTGCATGGGCCCACAAACATCACTATGCACAAGCTGCAACCTGCATGTGGCCCGAACTGAACCATCCTTTGGAAATTTAGGACGCTGCATCTTACCCAAAATACAGCCTTCACAAACATGTTTGATAGGTGCTTCAAGAGGTGGCAAAGAAGCAACCATATCAGATTTCTGCAAACGCAGTAAACTGGCAAAATTCAGATGACCAAAACGTGTATGCCAAAGTTTTGCATCTGAAATAGCCCTTGAATCTGCAATAGCATTTGCAAAATTTTGTCCACACTTGTCATACAAAGTGAGCTTATATAGCCCACGACACAAAAACCCAGATGCAACAATTTCATCACCAAAACTGAGATCATGAACTGTACATCTGTCATCCACAAATTTGACTACAAGTCCAAGTCTAGCAAGTGCGGATACAGACAAGAGATTCTTCTTGATCCCAGGTACATAAAGTGCATCAACAAGTGTGAAGGAACTACCATTAGCAGCAGTGAGCACAATCTTTCCAACTCCCTGAACTGGATAAGAGGCGTTGTTGGCACAAGTGACTGAATTCCCATGAGGGGCAGACTCAGAGAGGTAAACAATTCATGATGTGAGGTAATGTGCTTTGTAGCACCACTGTCGAAATACCACACATGTGAATCTGCAGCAACTGACAAGAATGCATCATGGACAGCAGGATTGTAAGTGCACTCTACGCTAAAAGCCCATTCTGCATCAACATCAGCATTACAGTCTCCTTTCACAGAAGACTCAACAATGGCTGCATTTGTAGTGGAACCAGCATTTGCAGTGGAACCACCCTCTTTCTTCTTAGCCTCTTTGGCCTTCAACTTAGGACACGACTTGATCAAGTGATCATTGGCTTTACAATAATGGCAACGCATCTTCTTTTTTCCCTTATCACCAAAATTGCCAGACGAAGTACTGCCAGCAAAAGCATTAGGAACAAAATTTTTGCCACTCGCAACAGAACCATAAGAAGTGGCTGCATTACTGTTACCACCCTTTATTTGAGAAGCAATAAAAGCCTGTTCAACTACACGCTGCCTAGTCCTGTTTTTTCTAAAAAGTGACTCTTGCAATAGCAATGTGCATAACGCATCAAACTTGACAACTTTAGGATTTCCTTGGGTCATCAGTCTCCAAGTACTAGCAAAATTCTGGTAGGAGTCTGGTAAGGCATCAAGAACAGTTTGCACAAGGGAACTGTTTGAAATGACTTCACCTGTAGAAATAAGTTGCTCATTGATATCCTTGACACTAGCAAGGAAAGTGTCCATATCATCTTCCTCATGCATAATCTTCGACTCCAGCTCTTTACGCAGCAAAGCAATTTTAGCCTCATTGCGGCTTGCATAAAGACCTGCTAGAATATCCCAAGCCTGTTTTGCAGATTTTGCTGAACGGATGTGAGGAACAATGGTACGCTTCACAGACAACGCAATCAATGCATGAGCCGGCACATCCTTAACATCCCAACGAGCTTGTTCTGCCGTAGGCAAAACAACTTTAACAGCTGCAATCCTTGCAGCAAGACCTGCAACATCCTCAACATCGCCTACATCCTCAGAACCAGGACGTACATCAATGCCCTGCACAATGTTCTAGACACCCTTTGACACAAGAACATGTTGTATCATATAAGCCCACATAGGGTAGTTGTCCCCATCCAACATGTCCTCAACAGAAAACATCTTGAACACATCTGTGTTGTTGTTGTCAGCCATGGTAAATGTTGCACCTGATGTGAAAACTGCCCGAAAATAGGAGAAATGGAGCGGGAACAACCTGTGCTATATAGCACAAACCGTAGAAGACTATAAGGCACCTGTTATGCAGAAAACGGCACTGACAGAAATTCTGCACAAAATGACGAAATAGCCTGTGCAGTACTACTTGTAGTGGAAACGGAGGCCGAAATGAGCCCAAATGAAAATTCTGAGCAGACCAAGCTCTTCGAGCTTACCCAAAATTTTTGTCGACCTGCGAACGCTCACCAAAGCTCACTGAAATCGGAGAAAGTGAGCAGGCGTGTGCTGGAGCAGCTGGCGACTAAGCCCGGGAGGACGTGACCTGCTCTGATACCAATTGTTGGAATTAGGGTTGCAAAGAAACACACACAGCTTGGAGAAGACGAAGGAAGCTCAAGGCACACAATAGAGAGTGTGTTACTTAGTGTGCAATGGAAAGATAGATAGCCCTAGAGATGGGCGTATATACAATGCACGAGGGAAAAAACCTCCTAAAGAGGGAAAAAATGCCCCGGCGGTCCTAGTGTGTTTACACACATCACTACCACATGCATATGGTAACAGATTTGAGCTGAAGGTCTTGGAAATGTTGCAACTGCATAAATTTCTCTGCTGTTGTTTTGTGATAGATACATGAAGGATAATCTTCTAAGTTTGAGGCTTCTCTTATGATTAGAATGCATGGGCATTCGTATCTCCACTCCTACCTTATAAGATAGCTTAGTATGGATATAGAGCTTCTGAAGCCATGCTAATGTGACATGTTACTGTGATTACTAACGGACTAAGACTACTACCTTTGCTAAGTTTGTTTTATATACCTTGCACAAATAAGACGGATAATCCAACCATCTGACATAGCAGCTATCATAACAGCAGTCATGCTGATATCTACCTTCTACTGGAAGTGTTAGGGACTGTCTATTGATCATTAGAGTAGATTTGTTTTGTAAGAAGAGTTAGCTAATGAAATGAAGTTGTTTGATAATGCGTCTAGATAAGAACTTCTTTTCTTTGCTATATGGGATACCCATATGGTCTACTGCTATGTATTAGATTTGATAAATCTATGGAATTTTTGCTGTTAAATTATGCTACTAATAGCTGCAATTATGACATAAGAGTTACGATTCTCCAATTTGAGACTAAATTCTTTTAGCACATATGGTTTTTTGCTTTGCGAACAGTAGGCTGTTTTTTACATCACTGTGACATGGATAACAATTGGGATACCCATGCATCACTTGTACACAATAACAATGCTAACTGAGCGTTTTCTTGTTGCTATGGGTGCAGGTGAGGGCTACCTTCTCCGATGAAAAAAATATACTATTTTGTTATGGTTGTTGAGTTGAAGTTTATCTTTAAAATCATGGAGTGGCAAGACTCCATCCAGGAAGATCTCTTCCTTCCTTTACCCACTGGGTTTCCCCTCATCTTTGTAAAAAATTTATTTTCAATAGCAAATAAGTCATTTGTACAAATTCCTCTGTACTTGCCTAGAATTATTGGTTTGTGAACATATAGTGTTCTTTTGCGAATATGTATCTATTTGTAACTACCACACACATACATACACACACACATACACACACAAAATTACATGAGGTCTTTCACTTGACTCATCTCTTAAATTTGACAAAAAGAAGCCTAGATGATAAGTATTTTGGGATCCCTTCATCTACATCTCTATTAAACCTGATTGATATAGTGAGCTGTTGCTATGGCAAAAACCAGTTCTTGACTGTAAGCCATAATAGGATAGATACACCTGAGGAGCAAATAAGCTGATATGTTAAAACTTGAGAAAAGTTACTCCATACTAATACTATGGACGTGGTTGTGTAAAAATGTCATCTGTCTTTTATAAACCCACCTTATGACTTCGAGTCAAAATTGGAAATAATAAATGATTACCTAAAATTGCTGTCTCTTAGTAATGTAACTCACACCGTTAAGATCGGGACATGAATACTGTACCCTAGTGGATAGCTGTATGACAAAAGCTAATTGTAGGGTTCTGGTGAATAGATAATGGGTTGTGTATGATCAACCAGGGCTAGGTACAATAAGCACGTAATGGTTTACGGGCCGGGTATTGATCGCGTAAGTGGTTTTTTTTCGGTTGCCATGGTGTAACTTGGGTCTATATGACTTGACCTTGCATTTTAACTTTAAAAAAATTTCTCTGCTGTATACACATAAGAATAATTAGTAGCGTTTAAAGTCTTCTCTGCATTGTGTTTCATGCTTCCTGCTACACGCCACCGCCTGTGTGCTAGGGTTTGGTTTGCAAGGGATTGCAGCAGCGTGTGTGGTGCGACTTTGTCTGGAACAACCGGATCTCTTGCTGGGGAAAATCTGTCATAATAATAAATATCTAATTCTTCTAAATGATTTTCTCATGTTAAACTGATCATTCAATATGGGGAAGTGCCAGGGGAAAAAAATCTAGAATATTGGTTAAGCTAGCAGACCGGCCACAATAGGGATCCAAAGGGGGGGCCATCTGCAAAAGGGCCATGTGCAACAATGGGCTAAAAAGACCCTAAGGTTCAGCCCATTAAGACTTCCAAAATGCTAAGGTTCCAAAATTCAAAGGTTGTGTCCAAAGGTCAACCATGGGGGGAAATGGATGCTTTGTGTGTGTCCCAAAAGTCTTTTCAAATCCTTACATAGGAGGGGGCGAGCCTAGCTTGTAGGGAATGAGAGAGAAAGTCACACACACACACACACACACACACACACACACACACACACACACACACACACACACACACACACACACACACACACACACACACACACACACACACACACACACACACACACACACACACACACACACACACATACACACACACACACACACACACACACACACACACACACACACACACACACACACAAGCTCCCTTTACACAAAGGGAATGAGGGACACATGTCAGCTCCCTAGCCTAGATGCCCGTGTACCCAATTCCTATTGGATGGCCTTGGAGGTGGACCAATGAGAATTAGGCTAGAGTAAATCTAGTTAATTAATTTAAAAAAACTTAATAAAAGAACCAATGAGAATTATATCCTCTAGAAGACTATTGGACAGTCTCCGAAGGGGTCCAATGTGCATTCAACAGCCCAATGGCTTGCCTGATTCCTATTGTCCAGGAGGAAAAGGGGTCCAATGAGAGTTTAGTTGAATTATTAAATTACCTAAAGCTCTCACAAAAGGGGAAAGGGGGACACATGTCAGAAGGCTATCACTTATACTGCTTGATTACCATTGGCTAGGCCTGGGGAGGTTCAATGAGAGTAGAGCATGAGCAAATAGCAAGAGGGGTCGACCAAGAGAGAGAGGGGGCTGATTTTTGCAAGGAATTATCACACACACACACTCACACAATCTCATGTGTGAAGTAAAGAAGACTCTCTCTCCTTCTCAAGCTTTAATGGAAAGCTTACCACCTACTCCAAGATTGTGAGAAGGGAGGCCTACACCAACAACTCTTGGATTTGTGATGCAAATCCAACCAAGAGCCAAGCTTCAATGCATGCTCAATTCCTCTACCATGCTAATTACTAAGCTAAGCTATGCTAGTATGAGTGATTATGTGAGGAGATGTACATCTTTCTCGTAAGAATACTCCTTCTTCCTCTCAATCTACTCTCATACCCTGCTAGCTCTCACCATCTTTGAAGGTGTGTGAGGTTTTGGGTCTGAGACCGGAGATAATTGATGTTGTGTTTGCTAAGTGTTTTGCTTAGTGCATGAAGCTTTCATCTTCATTGCACTAGCTAGTCTTGAAGGAACACAAAGAATTGTATTGTACAATGTCTCTCTTGATGGGAGAAACCATAATACAAAGCCTTTTGGAGGGGGAAGTGGCTGCATGCAAATCCGGTCCTCAACTGTTGTCAATAGTTTATTTTCTCTCTCTTTTGAAAGTATTGTTCATGCTATCTAACTAGGTGTTATGATTTTTGTTGCTCTCTCCACCCAAGCACTCTTGTAATTCTCATTAGGAATCTATTCTAATGAAATGACCACTATGTTCATGCTAATTTCCGCTACACACAAGTTTTTAGGCCATTAAATGTTACATTGGTATTAGAGCACAAGGTTTCTCCCTTCTTGCTCAAGAAGGGAGGTCCTCAAGGTAGTTATAAATGGTTGGTATTATGAATTGCATGTGAGTAAGTAGAATAGGGATTTTTCAGCCTTGCAGTGCGCTTGCCTTCGTGCAGTTAACGGGGCATCACCGCCGAGAGCTATGGTCTTAATAGCGGAGTCCTACGCAGCTTGCCTACGGCTTAACCACTATTGAGCTATTAGAAGCTTGACAGGAGCCGGTGCTGTTTTGGTGTTGAACGACCCTTTCTTCTATTCCTTGCAATTAATGGTCTTTGAGCCACGGGTACAGTAGCTTGAGTGCTTTTTCTAAAGGGGTAAAGAGGAGTAGCAACTAGGGCTTGAAGTGTCAAAGTAAACCTAAAAAGTTTACACCTAAAAGTTGTTAGAATGGCTGACAATAGTAAAGAGAGTGAAATTAATGTTGATAACTTTGATTTTGCTAATGAGCAAGCTACTAATGATGCTCCGATGCTTGTTAACTATCTTGTTTCTAGGCTTCAACAAGCCATGGGCAATCCATCTCTCCAAAGTGAAGTGCAACGGCAGCTCCATGCTCATGGGATTCTCCAAGCTCACCACCATGACGAGAGAACACCTAGGAAGCCTCCTTGTGAGACTTCCAAAAGAGGTCTCTCTCCGATTCGGGAAGAAGAAGAGAATCGATACGAAGGGCTCAAGAATTTACTTCTTGATGATGCATCTCCTTCCCAAAGGAGAACTCAAGAGCCTCCACCGAAGGAACGAGAAAGAAGTGAGTCTCCCGCCACCTCGCCGGAGATGGCTCCACGAAGACGGCAGGCTACACGCTCTCCATCACCACCAAAGCGGAGAAGACCATCGCACCCTTCTCCATACCATAATTCAAAGACGGATGATAAAAAAACAAGAGAAGAAAAAGGCGAGAAAGAGGACAACCTCTTCTCCATCTTCTTCATCCTCTTCCTGTTATGAAAGTGATGGTGAAGATGACGAAGATCAAGACAAGAAAAAGGCAAGAAAGAGGTCACCCTCTTCTCCACCTTCTTCAAATTCTTCACCTTCTGAAGAAAGTGATGGTGCAACCTTTGAACCATCAAAAAGAAGAGGCCATAGGAAATCCTATGCCACACGGAAGAGGTCATCCAAGGTGAAGAAGTTCAAAGAGGGAGGGAAGAGCATCTCTTTCCTTACCTATGATGGCACCTTTGGTGCTACGGACAAAGTCTTGGCCTTTATCCAACAGTTTCATGCGACGTTGGAGATGAGGGCTTCACGGAGTCCTCTAAGCTACGCCATGTAGCTATGCACTTTCAAAAGTCCGCCAGGCAATGGTGGTCTAGCCTACGAGCCAACGATGAAGCTCCACGAACATGGAAAGCTTTAAGAGCTTCCATTATGAAGCAGCTTGTCTTTGGCCACCGATGCCAAAGACAAAGTGCTCACCGAATGGCGAAGCTTAAATCTCTCTCCCTATGAATCCATCCACAAATATGTAGACAAGTTTTGGGACCTACAACTCAAAGCCACTGCCTTCAAAAAGTTGGATTTTGGAGAGCAAAAGCAACAATTTTGTGTGGGCTTAACCGAAGAAATGGCGGAGTATGTCAACTCCCAAAGGCCACGTACCATATCGGCGGTAGTACACCATACTATGGTGGCCTCTCGAATCAATTTCTGGACAGGGGCTAAAAGAAATAATAATCCCATGAAAAACAAGGGTTCCAACGAGCCTAAGGGGAAGGACAATGTCCAAAAGTCTCCTCAGGGCAATCCCAACAAAGCTAAAGAGAAGGGAGTTTACAAAGGTAAAAAAAAACCTCTCCTAAAGAGCTTGAGCGTTATCGCAAGGATAACCGGTGTTTCAAGTGCGGCAAACAAGGGCATGCGTACCGCGCTTGTCCCCGAAAGAACAACCGCCAAGATGCTCCTAGAGCTACCTTGGTTGAAATCCATGAGGAGGACACTCACCAAAATCACCACAAAGGATCTCCTCTATGCCATGCTTGGGGAAAGGTAAGAGAACATCATGCTTTTATTCTCTTTGACCCTGGTTCTACTCACAATTTTATATCTATAGAGTTGGCCACCAAGATAGACATACAAGCCTACGAGATGGGAGATGTCCTACCCGCAGACAATGCTTTCAAGGGGCAAGAAGCTTCAGTCACTCCCTTAATCGGGAAATTGAGGCTTCATGTCCAAAGCTATGTGGAAAAAGAGGACTTCTTTATCTCTCCTCTCAAGCATGAGGATGTAATCCTAGGGGCACCATGGTTTGATCGCATGATGTAATCCTAGTGGACAAAGAGGACTTCTTTATCTCTCCTCTCAAGCATGAGGATGTAATCCTAGGGGCACCATGGTTTGATCGCATGGTTGCCAATGTTAAATTCCTTGAAAGGAGAATCTCCTTTAAGTTCAGGGAAAAAGACATGTATATAGATGCTAAGGAAATGGGTAACACTATCCCCATTGTACATACACCAGCTTTCAACAAGTCAATAAAGAGCTCTATTTCCATGTACATGATTTTTGTTAAAGATTCTCAAAATGAACCTAATGCTTTAGCAAAAGAAAATAAAAGCAACCAAAAGGAATTAGAGTTATCCGATTTTCTCAAGGGGTTTCAATATGTTTTTATTGACGACATCCCTTGTGAGCTACCTCCTAAACGAGGTTATGATGACCATGCAATTGAACTTCTTCCAGGAAGTTAAACGCCTAACAAACCTCCTTATAGAGTTTCTCAAGATCAACAAGAAGAGATTATGCGGCTAGTGCATGAGTTAGTTGAGAAGAGCATGGTTAGGCCTAGCTCATCTCCATTTTGCTCACTTGTGCTATTAGTGCAAAAGAAAGACAGCACATATCACATGTGTGTCGACTATAGAGCACTAAATAGGATCACTATCAAGAATAGATTTCCCGTTCCACGGGTAGAAGACCTATTTGATAAGTTACAAGGATCGACCTACTTCAGTAGGATTGACCTAAAAAGTGGCTATCATCAAATAAGGATAGGTGATCAAGACATTGTAAAGACCGCATTTCGCACCACATTTGGTCTTTATGAATACATTGTCATGCCTTTTGGCTTGACCAATGCACCAGCCACATTCAACTGCTTGATGGAGAAGCTGTTCACGCCTCATCGAACCTTCACTGGAGTGTTCTTTGATGATATTATCATCTACTCTAATTCATTAGACGAACACAAGCAACACCTCCAGGTAATATTTCAAGTTTTAAGAGAGAATAAACTTTATGTTAATCGAAAGAAAAGTGAATTTTTCTTGCAAGAGATTCAGTATTTAGGTCATATTATCTCTCAAGATGGCATCCAAATGGATCCATCAAAGTTAGAGGTAATAAAAGGATGGCCTAAACCAAAGAATCTTCATGAACTAAGAAGCTTTATAGGCATGTGTGCATACTATAGATGCTTCATAGAAAAGTTCTCACAAATTGCGGGACCATTGCATGACCCAACAAAGAAAAGCGTTAGGTACACATGGTCTGCTAAGGAGAACAATGCTTTCGAAAAGCTTAAAGAAAAGCTTATCTCTCAACCTGTGCTTACACTACCGGATCTCTCAAAACCATTTGAGGTCCAATGTGATGCTTGTGGTGATTGCCTTGGAGCTGTTTTGCTCCAAGAAGGGCACGCCATAGGCTATGAAAGTCGAAGGCTTGACCTTGTTGAACAAGCTCTAGGCATATATGAAAAGGAACTCCTTGTAGTTCTACATGCCTTAGACTCATGGAAGCACTATTTATTGGGGACTCCTTTCATTCTGCGAACGGATCACCAAAGTCTTAAATACTTCATGACGCAAACCAATCTCTCCGACAAACAAATGAGGTGGGAAAATTTCCTTTCGCAATTTCATTTCCATATTGCTCACATTGCTAGAAATCATAATCAAGTAGCTGATGCACTCTCAAGACGGCCGAGAGTGAATGCGGTTTCCATACCAACTCAAATTGATCTATCTTCAATGATAGATGAGTATGCTATTGATCCCGATTTTAGAGATGTGATTTCAGCCCTTGCATTGGGGAAGAAAGAAGAACCATTTACTTTACAAGATGGTTATCTTCTCTATGGCAATAGACTATGTGTTACTAACTCACTACGTGAGAAAGTAATGTATGAATCTCATGCTCCACCTTATGCGGGGAATACAGGGATTCAGTCTACCTTAAAGGGAATTGAAACATAGTTCTATTGGCCTACCATGAAAGTGAACATACAAGAGTATGTTTCTAAATGTGTGGTATGCCAAAAGACAAAATTTGATAGAGGGAAGCAACTTGGATTGCTTCAACCCTTGCCAATCCCTAATTCACCATGGGAGAGAATATCCATGGATTTTATCTTTGAATTGCCTAAGTCTATCCATGGGAATACGAGAATATGGACGATAGTAGACAGGTTTAGTAAACAAGCTCATTTTATACCTGTCAAAAAGACTATCAAAGCCCATCAAATGGCAACCCTCTTCATTTCACAAATTTTCAAGTACCATGGCTTGCCAATGTCCATAGTGTCGGATAGAGATCCTAGAATGACCAGTAATTTCTGGAAGGGTCTCTTTGAGAATTTAGGGACAAGGCTAAACTTCTCTTCGGCCTATCATCCACAAACAGATGGACAAAGTGAAATAGCTAACCTAACAATTCTCGATCTACTAAAAGCCTATGCAACGGAAGTAGATCAAAGATCCCAATGGGAGAAATACGTACCCTTAGTGGAGTATGCTTACAATAACACTGTACATACTTCCATGGGAAAAGCACCTTTCGAGGTAATTGAGGGAAGATAAAAAAAGTCCCTTGCTACTTAAGGTACATGGGAAGATCTTCGTTGCAGATGAGTATAGCCGAGACCTACAAGAATCTTTTCAAAAGATTAAGGATGCTATCTCTATCTCACAACAAAGGCAAAAGGCTGCTGCTGACAAGCGCAGAAGAGCGCAAGCCTTTAAAGAAAATGATTGGGCCTTATTAAAATTCCCCAAGGCTCGATTAAGGCACACGATGGGCAAGAATCCTACGGGACACCAAAAGTACTATGCTAAACTAGCAAAAAGGTACTATGGTCCCTTCCAGATTCTTAGGCCAATCAATGAGATGGCCTATCAACTCAAGTTGCCCAATCATTGGCTCATACACAATGCTTTCCATGTGAGCCTATTAAAGCCTTACAAAGGAGAGCCACCTCAAGAACCAACTATTGAAGACCCACCGGAGATCGAGGACCAAGAGGAGGTGCTGCAGCCCGAGTCCATTCTCCGACATGAAGACAAGATACTAAGAGGCGGTAAGACTATCTGACGATATTTTATTAAGTTTAAGAATTATCCTTTTGAAGATGCTAGATGGATGCAAGGCATACAATTAAAGGATAACCTAAACCTTGTCAATGGTTACAATGCTTCCCAAGAGTAAGCAAATGTACAAAAAATGTTAAAAATGAACAAAGTTTTTGTCCTATAAGACTCTCTTTTTCTTTATTGTGCACAAAAATGAAGTAGTATGCATGCTTAGATCAAGTTTGCGGAGACGACGTCTCCCAAACACCAAGTAGAGCTTGTCACTCTACTATGGAAGATTGATAGGACTAATGTGCAGACATGCTTGCGGCAGCCTCAGGCTCTCAAGCACCAAATGGACTAGTCATCCATTGTGGAATGGTGTCATAGGGTGACATAGGGATCCTCTACCCGCTAAGAAAAGGACTCATGAATACGCTTTATCTTCTCTACACGATAGTCGAGGACGACTATGATTTCAAGAGAGAGGTAATGTCATAATAATCAATATCTAATTCTCCTAAATGATTTTCTCATGTTAAACTGATCATTTAATATGGGGAAGTGCCAGGGGAGAAAAAGCTAGAATATTGGTTAAGCTAGTAGACCGGCCATAGTAGGGATCCAAAGGAGGGAAAATAGGGATCCAAAGGGGGGGCCATCTGCAAAAGAGCCATGTGCAACAATGGGCTAAAAACCCTAAGGTTCAGCCCATTAAGACTTCCAAAATGCTAAGGTTCCAAAATTCAAAGGTTGTGTCCAAAGGTCAACCATGGGGGGAATTGGATGCTTTGTGTGTGTCCCAAAAGTCTTTTCAAATCCCTACATAGGAGGGGGCGAGCCTAGCTTGTAGGGGATGAGAGAGAAAGTCACACACACACACAAGCTCACTTTACACAAAGGGAATGAGGGACACATTTTAGCTCCCTAGCCCAGATGCCCACAAGGTGTACCCAATTCCTATTGGATGGCCTTGGAGGTGGACCAATGAGAATAAGGCTAGAGTAAATCTAGTTTAATCAATTTAAAAACACTTAATAAAAGAACCAATGAGAATTTAGTCCTCTAGAAGACTATTGGACAGTCTCCCAAGGGGTCCAATGAGCATTCAATAGCCCAATGGCTTGCCTGATTCCTATTGGCCAGGAGGCAAAGGGGTCCAATGAGAGTTTAGTTGAATTATTAAATTACCTAAGGTTCTCACAAAAGGGGAAAGGGGGACACATGTTAGAAGGCTATCACTTATACTGCTTGATTACCATTGGCTAGGCCTGGGGAGGTTCAATGAGAGTAGAGCATGAGCAAATAGCAAGAGGGGTCGACCAAGAGAGAGAGGGGGCTGATTTTTGCTAGGCATTATACACTCACACAATCTCATGTGTGAAGTAAAGAAGACTCTCTCTCCTTCTCAAGCTTTATGGAAAGCTTACCACCTACTCCATCTTTCTCGTAAGAATACTCCTTCTTCCTCTCAATCTACTCTCATACCTTGCTAGCTCTCACCATCTTTGAAGGTGTGTGAGGTCTTGTGTCTGAGACCGGAGATAATTGATGTTGTGTTTGCTAAGTGTTTTTCTTAGTGCATGAAGCTTTCATCTTCATTGCACTAGCTAATCTTGAAGGAACACAAAGAATTGTATTGTACAATGTCTCTCTTGATGGGAGAAACCATAATACAAAGCCTTTTGGAGGGGGGAGTGGCTCCATGCAAATCTGGTCCTCAACTGTTGTCAATAGTTTAATTTCTCTCTCTTTTGAAAGTATTGTTCATGCTATCTAACTAGGTGTTATGCTTTTTGTTGCTCTCTCCACCCAAGCACTCTTGTAATTCTCATTAGGAATCTATTCTAATGAAATGCCCACTATGTTCATGCTAATTTCTGCTACACACAAGTTTTTAGGCCATTAATTGTTGCACAATCCCTGAGAATTTGGCCCGTATGGGCGACCGCGAGTGTGGGTAGCCTGTCTAAGTCTGTGGCGGATCTTCTTCTGATTTTCATCAGAAAATATAAAAGCCCCTTAAAGGTGAGTACTCATACTCACTTAGCATAGTGCTTTGTATTCACCTCTGTGTGCATTCAAAACTGTGTGAGTTAGAAGCTATTTACTACTGTGTGCTCAACATGCCGAAAAAGAATGGGAAGGATATTGTGGAGGCTTCTGCGTCTCCTAATCTATAGGTTAACAGAAAATATTTCTGCTCTCAAGACTGTTAATATATACTATGAAGCTTTGCTTTGATAAAACCAGTAAATAGACTTTTCTTTATAAGTAACCTGTTCCGAAAACTGTTCTTAATGGTTTATGGGGAGAAATGTGTGTGGTAGTGTATGATTGCTTTGGGACAGATGGGAAGTTGAGATTCTCTTTGACTAATGATGTATGTTGCTGTAAAATAACCGTATAAAAATATATATAACCATGTTCTGGAACCTGGCTCTTCCTGGTTATGAGAAGAAGTGTGAATGGCTCATGTAAAACTAAGAACTACCAAGTTTTTCTAATGATGGAAGTAATAAATCTGGTTTCCGTAAAATGGGCTGTAAAACTGGTTTTTTTGAGGAAAAAAGCGTCCTTTATTTTTTTTGAAAAAAGGTGGACTGCCAGGTATGAAGGATATCTTAACCTATGGCTGCATGGAAAAGAGGATGGTGTGGTGTTTAAAGGAAATGGTTTGTATATATGGTTGATGATGCTAAGGTTGGTAAAATAGCTACTCAATAGGGTAATGTACTTATGAAAGGGATACTGCAGATCTAAAAATAGCCAAAATTTCACAAAAAATGAGCTGTATAAGATTTGTTGGATAGTTTGGTTACATTGCTGAGGTACTTTGGGTAAGAGGACAGACCCTGGACTGATTCGGTTTCTAGTTCGGGGCCTATTTTATTGAATCGGCTAAAGATTATTCTGAGGTCATTGAATACAAGTTTCGGAAATGTTGCCTTGTCTTCTAATATTACTGTAGGTAGTGTGTGTCATCACATACCCGATTGTAGGAGTAAATATTGTTTTTGCAAATTGACTCGACCTTTTTTACCATAATACATCACCTACAAGTAAGATTGATTTGTTTTTTTAGTCGAGATGCCTATCTTACTGAATCGACTAAAAGTTATTTTGTATTTGTTGAGTACTGGCTTCTGATATGTTGCCCTATCTCGGATATTCTATAGAAATAAGGTGGCATCACATACCGGATTGAGGTTGAAAAAAGCAGGTTTCAAATTTACTTGATTTTTTTTCATCATATGCTAGGAAGATTAGTGATAGTTTCTGGTGACCTATCACTGATTCAACATAGTGACGGATTTCTGATGGCCATGGTTAGTTTGACCCTCGGCTATTCAATTAAATATGCTTGCCATCATCTGCTTGTTCTTATTCTCACTCAAGTATATAGGAACTGGTCTTTACCTACCATCTTGCGAGTCTCACCATACCTCGAGCGGATATTTTCGAGCGAACCCAAAGTTGAGCGAACCCATCATATATGCCTTAGTGAGGGGAGATATATATATATATATATATATACTTGAACATTGGTGCTTGAACCGAGAGCATTGCTACAAAAATATGACAACGAAAGTTCCATACACACATGTAAAAAAGAGGGATAGATAGATAGATGGATAGATGGATAGAAACACACACTTAGAGAGAGAGAGAGAGAGAGAGAGAGAGAGAGAGAGAGAGAGAGAGAGAGAGAGAGAGAGAGAGAGAGAGAGAGAGAGAGAGAAAATGATATTAGAGTTTTGCATAGACTAAATGTTCTATGATAACCATAGAACATTAGAGAGAGAGAGAGAGAGAGAGAGAGAGAGAGAGAGAGAGAGAGAGAGAGAGAGAGAGAGAGAGAGAGAGAGAGAGAGAGAGAGAGAGAGAGAGAGAGAGAGAGAAATGATATTAGAGTTTTGCATAGACTAAATGTTCTATGATAACCATCATAGATGCCTCCGTGAGGGGGGGGGAGAGAGAGATATATATACTTGAACATTGGTACTTGAACAGAGAGCATTGCTACAAAACTATGAAAAAAAAGTTCCATACACACATGTAAAAAGAGGGATAGAAACACACTTAAAGAGAGAGAGAGAGAGAGAGAGAGAGAGAGAGAGAGAGAGAGAGAGAGAGAGAGAGAGAGAGAGAGAGAGAGAGAGAGAGAGAGAGAGAGATGATATTAGAGTCTTGCAGAGACTAAATGTTCTATGATAACGAAAGTTACATACACCCCCCCCCCCCCCCAACGCGCACACACACGCTAAAAGAGGGATAGATAGATAGAAACACACACACACACAACATTTTTAAAATAGGAAGCAAGATTTCCCATCATGCAACTATATCAATGTGTATGGATTAGAACCTATTCTTTAGTAAGCATCTTCAAACCAATATAGATTCACTCACTTGCCTACCCCAATTTCTTTTCCTCTTGGTTCATGCTGCTTTGTGATGGCTCTCTCCTTTTCTTTCTATTCCCGTCCAAGGAACGGGTTATATACCATTGCTGATAAATTATGATTTGATCACCACAAAAGACGCGAGAGAGAGAGAGAGAGAGAGAGAGAGAGAGAGAGAGAGAGAGAGAGAGAGAGAGAGAGAGAGAGAGAGAGAGAGAGAGAGAGAGAGAGAGAGAGAGAGAGTGAGAGAAAAGTGCACGTAGTTATGGAGGTGAGCTTTGGTATGGATTAAGAAATTTCAAAGGTGAAACAAGTCTTGACTAAAAATAAGTACCAGTCTTGACTAAACAATTCACGCAATACTCCCAAGGTACCAAGCTGCAAGAACCGTATATCTTACATAAACACAAAAAAATCACAACAAAAAGATGACAAAAAAACTCCCTAGAGATTATGGATGTGTATCACATATCACTATGCTGAGTCACTCATCATCAATGAACACATTACGTCTCCATCGTTGATTTTGTAGCTCATAGTCGTATTGGGTGCTTGATGTCATTCCTCTCGCAATCTTCTCTATATAAACTGGCAAAATACTTCAATGAAACAAAAAACATGATTATGGACCCAACACAAAAGATATCCTAATACATCGCAGATAGTAACATCACAATAGATAGCCTAATACATCGCATATAGAAATATCCAAAGTCTCAAGAACAAATAGTCTACCAACATAGCATAAACAAAAAATGTCAAGTGGAGGGTGGGAGCCTCACAAGTCATCATATAGGTTCCCACCAGGCCTGTCACCCTCATCCTCCACATCCACAGATGTGGAAGCCTCATCAACACTCCGCAGCCGAGGTAGCAGTAGAGGCTGTACATATGTCAATATCAAGCCCTCATCACTATCAATGGAAGGACATGCACGTCCAGTACCAAGACAAGCTGCTAGCACTAGTGCTGTCCCACACCCAAACTCTAAACAAATACCACCATGTCTGCACAACATCTCCACGAAGCATGATAAAAGAGTATGACTCATTTGTAGACCACCATGCAACGGCTCTCATGTAGATGCAAGGGCTCTAGAGGATACAGGAAGATAATGTCTCATCATGGAATCTGTCGGACTCATGCCAAGAGAGTGAAACATAGAGGTGCTCTCTGCCAAAAAACATGGAGGCTGCATCCCCCGTCTATGAACCAAAAATAGCATAGAGGTATCGCACTACAAATACAACAATAAAAAAAGTTAAAGATGAACGGACCACCAAGACCCAAATATGTGTGATGTCACTAGGTTTTGCGTTACCTCAATATGCTCCCCATAGCTATGAACAAAACCATAGGGGTCATGATGCAGAAGAACAATGCGGCGATGAATGCTCATGTCAGACGCCCTACAAAATCGCTCCACCCACCAAATGCTATCTCCTAAACATGGCAACCATGGTTTAAATGTATCACTATTAAATATGAATTTAATGCAATTGAATAATGATACTCACCAACACATGATGCCATGATCAATAACCACCCTGAATCTGCAAGAGTAGAGAATGCTAGATGAATACCGCTGCGAACATGATCCTCTGAGCAGATGTCCCAAGACGGCGTCATAGTTGATGCATGGTGCAAGCCACCAAATGGCAAATCCAAAAATATAAAGTCAGCTGCCCATGCCACAGTCCCACCCACCCTGGTGTACTGTACTCTATCTGGCTGAGCTCTCAGCATGTGGTCGTGGAGGGGAGTCCAAACTGAATTTTTGAGTCCCGCACGAAAGTCACTAGCAATAGAAATGTAATCCCCTACCATAGCCACACATCTGACATCTCTAGAAGAACTAGTGACTACAGTAGGAAAGTCCGATGCATGCACAAAAGAGAGAACTTTCCTAGCAGTTAGAGCTCCATGCACATCTGCAATGATTTGAAAACATAAATACACAAGATCCAAGAGACTCTCCATAAAAAAAGTACATAGCATAAGTAGCACACCATGTGTGGGCAGAGATTTCGTATCCGCAATCTGCTTTTCTTTGATGTTGTTGCGACCTCCTATGGAGAAATTAAAGAATTTTCTCTCTCTTTGAACGAACACATTTCTAGTATATGCTATTAAAATAACAAAGCACACTTACTAGTAGCTGGTTGATCCTGGTTTAAGGAAGGGTTTTCTTCTTGTGTGTTGGTCTTTTGGCTCTTCTTCATCTCTTCATACAACTCTCTCTCTCTAGCCAAGACATGGCCTTTGGCCATGTCCACCCACCATGGACAATGAACCAACTCCCACTCCGACAAGTGATGCATGGATGTGGGATACATACAACTCTCAACTATAGCTATGTTTGTCCATTGCTTGGCCAACATAGGAATCATAGCAATGTGTCCCAAAGAGTGTAAATATGTGAAATACCTACAAATATTACTCTATTAGACTCTTGCCTACACACAAAATAAATTTAACAAAAAATGAAGTTTGTGTATCTCACCGATATAGAAGCCTCTGAGCCGCCATGGGAGTGGTATCAATCTTCTTCATTGCCAAGAGCTCTGCATCTTTTGTCTTGGCCTCAAGGCTAGTCTCAGTAGGAAAGAGGTGAGCTCTAGCCTGTAGTTTGAGCTCCTCAAAGTACATAGAGAGTGTACACTCAAGTGGCACAATAACACCCCCGGGCAAACCACCAAAATCCGAAAGAAGAACTGTAGCTCTATCAAGTATACGCTGCAACAAACCCTCTCTACGAATCCAGCTATGAAAGTAAAGATAAAACATTACAATCACTTCACCCAAAGCAAAATCCTAATGTCAACAAAATTTTCAGTGAACTTACTAGCGAAAAAATTGATCGCCACGCTTCAGACCATAAGCTCTCCTCGTGATCTTATCTGACTCTAATAAAGAGACCCATAATATCTTGCTCTCAATAGGAGCATCATAGAGAGCAATCAAGTTCAGTTTCTCTAAAGTGGCCCAACTATCCGACCCCCATCGTAGTGCCCACACACGGGCCAACCACTCCTCTCCAAGTCGAGGATCAATAATATTTAACATCTAAATGAAATAAAAAAACTCATAACCATAGCAAATAATCAAAGCATCTCTAATGGAAAACACTTACACACACCTTGCCTACTCGATCACCGTATTTAAGCGCAAGATCATTTATCACTTTTCCTTCTTCTTTAACCAAATCATCTGCGGACAATCTTTGCCTTGCTTGATCCATGCGTGAATGAATCTCCTTTGATATTTGAACCTAACAAAAAACAACCATTAGTAGAGAACCAATACCAAAGATAAATTGACAAAATTTTATGAACATACATCATATAGAAGTTTCCCTAAATATTGTCTCGTCAATGGATACCAAGGCTCTGCTCCTTTGGAATATCTCTTTCTAACCAATGCAATTATGCTTCTATCTTTCTCTGATAGACCCTTCAAATATTCTTCGTGATCCGCAACACATATGTGAGAACAATTAACTAGCTCATCTCGCAAATGTGAAGTCACTAATGCATGGGTATTCATGCTGATCAAGACATTAAAAACGTATATATTACATACTTGATTAAAAAAGATCAAGTAATGAGACCAAAATGGTAATGGATTCTCACAAATTCATTCGTTGAAGACTGGCCAACAATGCAATCTCTGGGACCTTTGTCGGATCAATGACCGTACACAAGACTCTGCAATGTTTCTCCTTCACCATTGAAAATTTTTCTTTAATAGCGGCATGCCAAGCTATAGTCCTATGGTTACCTTCCCATACGAAGAACATCCTCTCCGAAAGGATATGCAATTTAGGACGAGATGCAACTTCGTTTTCAAAGTTTTGATTTACATCTATCCAAATCGGATCCCAAGAGTCTCTTATGGCATCTATGAAAGCATCAAAGGTACAGTATTACAAACATTACATTTTTGAGGCTAGAATATTTAGGGTGCATTAAATAACCACATCCTTACCTGACACAAAGCTGTCCTCGCGTTGACATGTCCAAAGAGATACGATAAAAGCACCCTTCTCTTGCATATAACCTTCTTTTGCAAAAGCAGCTTTCAAGCCGCTTACGTCATCTCTCAAGCTGCGCACTCGAGCATATGGAATTAATCGACAGAGAGGAATTGGAGGACACTCGAAGCAACTAAGTATCCTGGTTTTCTGCAAAATATCCTCACCTCTATGCATGTGAAGACTGTTTTCATCTCCAACATTCAGCTCAGAAGCAACCTCAGCTTGGACCACATATGGAACAATTTCCAGACATGCCTCCTTAGCACCATGTGCATTGTCAACTTCGTGAATAGAACCAATGCCAAGCTCTTGACTCTGAGTAGTTTCATTATCCTCTTCCATGTCAGAGACGACAACTGAACTAACTTGGTCACTACACTCAATTGGTGTATGCACTTTTGAAATCTTGCCTCTTTTGCGTGAGACTCCCTTGCATGAAGTGCTTTAAAGATAAGCAACATACAAGAAATAACTATTAATCATTAATCCATTGATGCATTTCAAATAAACAATTCATTCCTTTTAAAGTCGCCTAAACAAAATTTGCCCACAAAATTTTCTGAGTTACAAAGAATTTGCTAACCACTGCTCCTGCTGGAAATCGCATAAAAACAGTCCGCGTTAGCGCGGACTGTTTTCAAGCGATTTTTTCAAGCGAATTTACAAGCCAGTTGGAGGATTTCTGTAAAAGCTGGGGGATTTTTCAAGCTGGGGGATTTCTGTAAAAGCTCACAATGAGACTATAATCAAGGAGCTATTAAGAAAAGCCATGTATCATTCTATTAAAGCCACGTAATTCACATTTGGATTGTCAAAGGAGTTCTTAAGAGAGAACACAACACCACACCAACCATGGTGTACATACAAAGGTTCAAAACAATTATCCATGAACTGCAACAATTTGTATTAAGAGATACAAGCTTAGGGGGTTGGGATGGGAGAGGATGTGCTTAGTGGAAGAAGAAGTCGTTTTGATTGGAAGCGGCTCATTCTCGGCGTCGCCTATCCATCTCAATTCACCTCATCACTGCACACCCCATTCCCCATAACCTCCTTTCGCTGCATGTGCTATACCTACACTATTCTAATGGGTTTCTTGCATCATATACGAGGAACAAACTTCAATGGCAATGGACCACCTGGTGATGAGAGTGAAGGGGCTGTGAACACGGGAGATTGAGATATCAAATCTTATCTCCCTCCCAAAAAAGCCCACGCATCCCAACTTGCGCTCAAATCATATTTCAAACTAGGGAGCAAGTGAAACGTCATTCACTAATTTCCATTCATTGGCATGCAAATTATATGCACTGACTAACTGATTAAAATGGAGAATTAATCGAGTAGTTTAACTTATGTCTCAAGGATTGAAGATTGAAAAATCATGTGAAAGGCTTTCCCCCAACATATATCTTACTTTCTTTCTGATATCAAAGGCTTCTCTTAATATAATGGCTTCTCTTAATATCAAATGCTTTTCCCCAACATATATCTTACTTTCTTTCTGATAACTCACCTAAACGCAGGTCGTCTTGATTATGAACCCTGCTCCTCCAATTTTTGAACCCTGTTCCTCCTTACAGTGAGCCGAGACAATGTCAATCGTTTAGTGATTTTTTCTAGTCAAAAGCCTTGGTTAAAATGGCCAGCTACGCAGGTTCTCAAGGCCAGCTCAAGGCCAGCTACACATTAACGCAACTCAAGGCATTAGCTATGCAAGACATGTGACGGTGCTGTGAGCCCAAGACATGCGATGCAGCTCAAGGAGTGAGTCTTAAATCTGTTTAAAAAGAGTAAACATGTCTTTATGTTCTTCCCTAGAAATCGTTGGAAACCAGTCCGCGTTAACGCAGACTAGTTTCCAACGATTTCTAAGGAAGAACGATTCCTAATGATTTGTGGGGAAGAACGATTTCTGCAGGAAAAGACCAGTCTTGAGTGATTCCTGTTTCCATGTTTTGCCCTCTCTCCGCCAAGAAACCCTCTCTCCCTCGATCAAGAAACCCTGAATTGAACCATGGACACCTGTAAAAACCATTAAGCTTGGACCTATAAAAACTATGGAAACCTGTCCGCGTTAACGCAGACTAGTTTCCATCGTTTCTATAGGTAGACTTCCAGCTTTGATGGTAGCATTGAGGCAGTGTGGACTTACTTGCTCTCCCGCGCGGTTGCCCTTCCATGTGGTGTCGACTCTTCCTCACGTGTTGTTTGTCGACGAGGCATGGTGCTGGAGCAAGAGCAAACCTTGCAAACCTTTGCCTGCGTAAGAGTGGAGAGTTAGTAAAAGCTTACCCCTCTCATAACTAAAGAGAATTGGAGCTACCCCCTCCCTCTCAAATTGGTTGAACAATTAAAAAATTAAAATACGTAGTTTGTGAATGTGAGGGGGTTCAGAGAGCATGTAACGTTTATGTTCAATACAAAAAGCTGCAAATCAAATCAACTCTTAAAGCTTATAAAATTGGAAGGAAAAGACAAAGCTTGAAAAAAAAAGAATAAACAAATGTTTCATCCCTTTCCTACATATGTGAAACAACATAAGTAAATTTCAAAACTTGTTGGTGGATTACACTAAACCTAGATTTTTTATCGAGCACTATTTGGAGGAGAGGGAAAAGAAGGCTGCGAAAGGTGTCAACGTCCTGGACTTGGAAAACCTAGATGAAAACCGTCTACAGTGCAAAGTTGAGATTCCCAAGGGTCCAAATTAATTATCACTGTATTGCGGTGAGCCAATTGCACCTTTTTAAATAACTATAACACCTTTCATCTCGTGTGAACATCACAATATATAGTTATTTTTTTCCACAATATACCCCTGCGTGTGGGGGGTACCTTAGTAGAATATTCATTAAAAGTTTTTGATAATCATCAATAAACGTGGAGGGGCCACCACCCACTGTGAGTTTGTTGTCACAACAAACTCAATATGGCCGCCTAAATTTTAAAAACGAAATATTTTTTGTATACGTAATGATGCCTCTTTTCACTTCATCAAAACGTGGCTCAAAGATTTCACACAGCTGTTTATAAATCAAATCTATTTTTTTCTATTTGTCTTGTTTTTGCAACGGCTTTTTGATCTTTCATGCACAATGAACAGGCAGCTCACTCTCTACGGACCTAAAAAAAGTAGTAAACTGATTGTTATCTCTGACAAGAGGATTATTGAACTCAGATTGGATGCTGTGAAGACTCATGTTGATCTGCAGGAGAGCGATTTTTCATTGAGACCATTAACATTATCTGGGATTCAGGTAAATCTAGAGCCAAGCGAAGATGCCAATGGAAACCTTGTATTTTCATTAGACCATGACCTGCATCAATTCTATAAGGTGGATGTTTCTTCAAGCAATCAACTATCATGCTTGAAGGGGAGCAAGGCATCACCTATTGATGTCGACTCAACTGTCCAATGCAGTTTTGCAAATGTTTCAAGTATTATAGAGCAAATCAGAAGACTGCCCCTGCAGAGCAACCTTTATGTTGCTTTACAACAAGTCAAAAAAGTCATTAGTGTGAAAGAGCTTCCACTATATTATGACAGATACGTTGCTTATGAATTGGCTCCTTCTGGAATCTGTTCAGGTATGGTTGGAATGGAGCAGAAACATGATAGCCATATATGGACAGAATACATGACATACAACAGTGATTATTTTAATGGAGTTGTGAGATTTAGTAGATGCTCTGGACATCTGAAATTCATCAATGTTGAGTGTCCATATTATATACGCTCCAGTATAAAAAATGAAAATCAATGGCATGGTCGTCTTATCCGCTCTTGTCCTATAGGATTGGTTGCAAAAGAGAATGGCAGCATAGCATGTTTTCATTGTGGACATATGCCCGAATGTCTAGCCACTTGTCCTGCTGTTATTTATTATTGCCTGCCCAGGGATAAATTTAATTGTACTAGATGTGCTATTCATCTCAGAGAACACAAGCATCCATGTGCTGAAGGAAGAAGACGAGCGGTAGAATTGCAAATTGATGTCATATTGGAGGAGAATGCCAAGAGAGACCCTTTCTCAACGCCAAAGCAATTGGAGCGGGTCACAACTCAAGAAATCATATTAGAAAGACTTGTTGGAGATAGTGGGGAGAAATGTCAAGAGCTAGGAGATAATGAATTTTCTGAATTCTTAGACTCAATTACTCCCCTTTCTTGTAAACGCAGAGTTGAAAGATGTTTGGTAAGTGCAAAGCAATCAAGAAACATCACATCCAAGGGACTTGAAGCAGTGTTGGATCTTAAGACTAAATGTTGTTACCCATATATTCAAAGTGTTCTATACCCAGGACAACTCCGAGATAAGCAGCAACCACATGTGTTTAAAATGTCAATAAAGGGACCTGGGAGCGGCGTGGATTTGGTCAAAAGAATGCGGCCAGGCGGGAATTTGGAACATATGTGGGTCCATTTCGACCATGTTCATCGTGTTCAGGGCTGGCCTACAATGTCAGCACATGTTTATGATCCCTTTGTCAGAGAGCTTCTGACTATAGCATCATGTGAGTTCACAGTCGAGAATAAATATGCCCAGACAGAGTTTTGGAAAATGCTAAATAAGGTGGTAATAGATGCTGGTTTTGAGAAACCTAACTTCAGAGGATTCATGGCAGATGAGGCTAATGCCAACTGGTTAGCTGTTCGCACAGTGTATTTTGGTGGCCCTAAAAAAATTAACCCTGTTAGGGAAAGGTCTTGTGTTTTTCACTGGGAGAAAAGCATGATCCGACACACCGTCAAATGCATTCGTGCTTTGTTTCAGGAAGAGCACAAAATCATGTGCCGCAAGTGGCGTAGTGCCCCAAGTGAAAATGCTGCCGAAGTATGCAAAGGAGAGCTTAGGAGATTTTGAAAGGCAGGTCATGCTATTGAGGGGGAGGTTCCATCATTGGAAACATGGTTGTCATGGTGGGATGTTAGAGTTCCACATTGGGAGAGAGATTTCTTTCTGAAGATGACACTGGTGCATTCATACCCACCACAAATTTGTCTGAGTCTAAGCATGCAAGCATGCGTGCATCGGTGGGTTATAAAGACCACATTAGTTTATATGAAGCAGATTGTGCAGACATGGCGATGGCCGTACTTCAAAGCGTTAGGTATAATGCATATTTGAAAGGTATCCATAGTGCGCATGGCCCTGGTATCAAAGACTTGGCCGATCATTTCTTAAATGAAGATTCGTCTAGGTCATCCACAAAAAGATTGGTGGATCTAACACATTCCTCTATGAATGAGATTGGCATTTCGAGTGCAGAGATGAATAGAGGTGTGCAACAAAAAAGTACGCGTAGAAAGAGACCAATTTTTGTGGGTGCAGATGTTTTGCTCGATGAGGATAGCCACAGACCCAAGTATATTACAGTCACAACTCCAATTGGGGGGCAAAAAAAACCAGATGATAAAGCAAATGATGGTAGACTATGGCAAGAGATTGCTCTCGCAAAAACTATGTGGGCAATACGACGCACAGAGCAAGGGAAAAAATGACTTGTTTTCGTGTGATTGGACACCAAAGAGAAAGATGCAGATGATTCATCAATGAGAGTAGCTTGGATGTCACCCAGGGTGTTGCTGCTCCTTGCTTTTGGGGTCGCAGAAAATATCCTCCAAGTGGATCACAACCAGGAGGGATCAGTGAGGGGTTCATATGGTTCTGCAACACCACAAATACTCACACTTGGAAAGTCCATGATATGGTGGTTGAGCCTCCTGGTCCTGCTCCAGGTGTTTGGATGGTTTCACAAGGTACAAACTTGAAGAGAAATGAAGCAAACCTTCTACATGCAAATGGCTTTGTCCTTAGTGGGGGAAGCGGTACTGCAGAAGTTCGTGGGGATGTTGCTATGGACCATAGAGTGCCTAGTGGATTCCGCCCAAAGTACCGAGATGGGAAAATTGTCAAGTGGCGTTCAAAACTAACGAAGGACTTTATGGGGCGGGTGGACTGTGGGAGAACAATGAATGCAGATTTAGTTAAAGAGGTGATTATGGTTTGCAATCAAACACACATCTTCTATGTGAACACACAGGGCTCTCTTGATAAAGGGTTAATTAATCTGTTACAATGTTTGACTTTCCTAGATGCACATGTGAAGATTTTCAGAAAAGAGAAAGCAAGCGTCTTACATATATGCCATGTAAGCATCTATATTTTGTGTTCCTCCAGGTGCTTGGGCTTGACTCTGAGGCTCACCAGTTCATGCATCAAGCTGCATTGACAAAGGTGGAGTTATTTCAGGCATTGGGAGGTACGAGAATGACTATGAAACCCTAGAATCTGATATGATGCACCATCTGGTAATGGGTGTTTTTTGAGACTAGACTATTTTGGGGTTGCTTCAGACTTCTCTATTCCCAGTATTGGAGAACATTTTGTTGTCATTCTATTCGATAATATATTGTCTTTTATATTTTTAATCATATGTTAATCGAAGTGTTCAAAATTGGTGTCTATATGGATTCTTTCAGTGTTGCTTTTTGTTTGGAATTAGAGTACGTACTACATGAATCAATTGATGTCCAACATTGATTTTAACACCTATATCAGATACGCTTGCATGTTGAAGAAACACCCTGCACCCTTAATGCAAATTTTCCAACCCCCGCACCCTTAATGCCTTCAATTCCCTTGGCTCCTCTATGAATCCCCCCTCCTGTTCCCTTGAAGTTCCCCTGCCCATCGCCATCCTCCCCCTGCCTCTCGTCATGCACGCTCTTGCCTAGCTTCCTCCTCTTTATCCATCCTCTTGCCTAGCTTCCAAATCATGCCAATTATGCCATGTAGCCTATCATCTACCTTCCAAATCTTGTCGACTTAAAGACCATTCTGAAGCCGGCCCAACATTGCCATTGTTGCTGGCTCATACATGTGACAATTGGACATCTATGCCTGGTGTGTGTGTGAGAGAGAGAGAGGGGGGGGGGGGGGGGGGGTAGCCATGCAACAATATGTACATGAGTGTGTGTGTGTGTGTGTGTGTGTGTGTGTGTGAGAGAGAGAGAGAGAGAGAGAGAGAGGAGAGAGAGAGAGAGAGAGAGAGAGAGAGAGAGAGAGAAGAGAGGATTGCAAAGAAAAATAGAGAGAAAAGCTTAATAATGTGAATCTTCTCTTTGAGAATCTACAAAGATTCACATTAGTAGCAGCTACGATCTCCTATTGTCCTTGGTTGAAAATTGTATTTTTTGAAGATACCACAGACATCATGGTCTCTGTGCTTCCATTAAAGAAAAAGCTTATCTCTTTGGCATGGTGGTGTTATGTGTTGGCATTCAATAATACTCGCTCGATCTTTGGGTTCGCTCGAAAATATCCGCTCGGGGTATGGGAACCTTCCCATCTTGCAATATATACAAAAAAGCTTCTAGTGGGTTGGTTTAAAAGGTTCTCGATACTATAAGGAAAGTCATATATTTCCCTTAGCGGATCCTGGCTGGTTACTCCTATGAAATGTCTTTCTCTGACAAGGTCTGAGCTGGCTCTAGGGACTGAGTCGTCTAGTGTATTATGGTATAAAAGAAAGTTTATAGCTGGCTTGGGCTACAGTATGTCAGACATGACATAATAAAATAGATATTTCTTAATAAAGGAAGATAAATAAAAAAAAGGGGGAGCTCTGGGTTATAAATTGATAAATTGTTAGATGTTTTTTTGGGATATCTCAACTTGTTTATAAAAGGGTTCTTGAAGTAGGATCTGTTCCAAAAGATTGTTTTTTTTTCTAAACTTCAAACCACAAGGAAGAGGTGGTCGTTAATAAACTGAGATCTGGCTTGAGATTAACTATGCCTACCTCTATAGAGTGAAACTCTCTCCAATCAGATTGATGAAGAAATTTTCTTTTTCCTAAAATCTTAGGTTTGGCAAAGAAAGTTTTTGTTAAAAAATATATATATATAATTGAGAAATAACCAGTTATATAGCTGCTCTATGGGTTTTCACTTTCCTTTATCAGATTGGCAAAAATGCCAAGGAATATTTTTTCAAAAAGAACAAAATACTAGTTAAGAACTATGTTTTTTTAATGGTGACATGGATAACAACTGGGATGCCCAACATCACCTGTGTACAATCACGTGCTAACGAATTGTTTTCTTGTGGCTATGGGTGCAGGTGAGGGCTACCTTCTGTGATTAAAACATATTGTTCTTAACAAATGGCGGATCGCTTAACGTGAGCTAAATGTCCCAGACTTTGGGATTGCGGTTTCCCGCAATATATTCTGTTATCTTCATTACCTTGTACATAATTTATTTTCAACTGCAATTAAATTAATGTACAAATCCATTGTATTATTCTAGAATTGTTGGTCTGTGAATAGGCAGTGTTCGTTTGCGTATATATATATATATATTATATATATATATAGATTTAGAACTGCTACACACACAATAAACGCAAAAGAGAGATTTACTTGGTTGTGGATCTTGTAGACATGTAGTAGTGTTAGTGTGTATACACGCTTCACCAGGGGCACTTTTCTCCCACTGGGTTTTTCCCTCTGGACATCTGGTGTGAAAGGACACCTTATCTCTTAGGGTCTCATATAAGCTTTGTAGCTCTGATTTGTATATACTCTATTATTCTAATACAGAGAGATAGACTACAGAGATCTCGTACGCAAGACCTGTGTCTTCTCCTTCTCCATCTTCTTCCTACTTTGAGTTGCTATCTTCCTTCTGTTTCCTGTTTCATCATCTTCAACAATTGGTATCAGAGCAAGGTGATTTCCAGAGCCTCTACTACTTGCGTTTTCGTGTCCACTCGTGCAATCGCAGTTTTCGGAAAATTTGCTCGTGGGAGCATCCTCGACGTTCCAAGAGTATTCTGATCAGGTGACCTACGGTTTTACCCCCCTTTTGAAGCCGTTCGAGCCCTCAGAATTTTTTTCTGAGCAGCATAGCAGAAGTTACTTTTTGGAGGCGTTTAGATCAAGAGTGGTGTGCTTTTTGACAGATTTTCTTCAGGTAAAGAGTTCTTTTGGGAAGCAGCTTGTCTTAGCTTTGTGCTGAGATTTTGTGTAGAGTTTTGCTTACATTGGAGAGGAGATTTGTGAATCTCTTGGAGGTTCTTTTGCTCTCTTGTGTGCATCCACAGTATGGCTCAATCTATGGAGAAAGAGATTTTTGGTGCGTTTACATCCGAAGACAAATTGGATGGTAACAACTATTCTCTTTGGTCTTTTATGGCCAAAAATGTTTTGGTTGGTAAAGGATTGTGGGATATGATGTAAGTCTGAGTTCGTCCAGTAGCATTGCACCTGCCACGCCTGGTCGTGGTGCAGCAGCTGTTGGTGCAGGACCCTCACAAGTCACTCCAGAGCAAAAGAGATGGGATACTAAAGATGCACAAGCTATGGATGTGATTGCCTTAACCATAAAGAGGACAATCACACCACATATCAGATCTTGCAGAACTTCTGAGGATGCTTGGAACACTCTGCAAGCTATGTTTGGAGGAAGAAACGCTGCCAGAATAGAGTTTTTGAAGAAACAACTTGACAAAATACAGATGGACGAAGGTGACGATATCGTCGAGCATCTTACAAAAATTAGGGATCTTAAAGAGCAATTGCTCAGCATTGATGAAGTGATTCCAGAGAAGGACTTGGTTTCCAAAACACTCAATTCACTACCACCATCTTATTTGACTTTTTAGACTTCTTTGACTCTGTCTTTGCGAGCTAATCCTGAGCCTCTTCATTTTGAAGAGTTAGTGGCTTTGCTATTGCAGGAGGATCAATCACGTAAGAACAAGTCTTTATAGGTGGATGGTATGGATCATGCTCTTGTTGTACAGAACAAAAACAAGGGTAAAGAGAGTGCTCATCACTCCAAGTCTGGTGCAGGGCAGTCTTCAGAGAAGTCTAAAGGTGATTCCGACAAGTCCAAGAAGAAAGGTAAATGTCACTACTGCAAGAAACCTGGTCACTACATTAGTGAGTGTAAAAAGCGAGTTGCTAAAGAAAAGAAGACAGAGTCAAGTTTGGTTGTTTCAGCTTTGGTGATTCTTCTACAGCTAAAGAAGAGTCTGCAAACTTTGTGCAGGATTCTTATGCTTTCTTAGTATATTCAGATTTTTCTGCTTACAGTGTTGACGAGACACAAATGATTTGGTACTTTGATAGTGGTGCATCCATGCATATTACTTCAAGGAAGGATTTGTTTTGTTCATTGGATGCAGCTCCAGCAGGAAAGAAGGTGACATGTGCAAATAATGCTTCTTATCCAATCAAAGGCGTTGGTAAGATTTTGATTACCATTTCAGATGGTTCAGATTTATGCTTCCCAGATGTCTTATATGTTCCAGGGATCAAGAAGAATTTGTTGTCTATATCCTCTCTTGCAAAAAATGGTCTTCGGGTCATTTTTGAGGATGACAGATGTGTTGTACGAGATCGAGAGAATGGTTATTCTCTTATCACTACAGGTACGCTAGAAAATGGACTATTTGTGCTAGATCGTTATGAAAAGCAGATTCAGGTATGTATTGCAGAAACAAAGACTCAGGCCATGCAGGATGCTGAGTTATGGCATGCTAGATTTGGGCATGTTAGTTATGGCAGTTTGATGACTTTACAACGTCGTCATAATATGGTGCATGATTTGTCTTTATTGGAGATGCCACCAAGACATGTATGTGAAGGTTGCGTTCTTGGAAAGATGCACAGATTTTCATTTTCGCAGGATGGTTCAGTTAGAGGGACACGAAAGTTGCAGCTTGTACACAGTGATGTATGTGGTCCTATGAGGACGCCATCTATAGGAGACAACCTTTATTTTGTGACCTTCATTGATGACTTTTCCAGGTTTTGTTGGGTGTATCCACTCAAAGCAAAGTCAGATGTGTTTGCAATTTTTCAACATTATGTCGCCATGGTTGAAAATGAAACAGGTTGCAAAGTACAGACTCTTCGTACCGATCGAGGAGGTGAATACATGTTAGGTGCATTTAAGGATTTTTTGGGAAAGAAAGGCATTAAACACCAATGCACTATGCCATACACACCACAACAGAATGGTGTTGCAGAAAGGAAGAACAGGTCTTTAATGGAGACGGCTAGATGTATGCTCAAGGCTAAGAGTTTGCCTCATAAGCTATGGATGGAGGCAGTTGTTTGTGCAGCACATGTTTTGAACAGGTGTCCTACTCGTGCCTTGAAGACCATTACTCCATATGAAGCTTGGTATGACAGAAAACCTTTAGTCAGTTATCTTCGTGTTTTTGGTTGTCTTGCTTATGCTCACATCCCTCAGTAGTTACGTGGGAAGCTTGATGATAAGGCAATCAAATGTATATTTTGTGGGGTACAGTAGTGGAAGTAAAGGTTATAGACTTTACAATCCTGCTACAAACAAGATTTTTGAAAGTCGTGATGTAATTTTTGCAGCAAAACTACTGCTCAATCTATGGTTGCTTTTGATGTACCTCATATGCAGACACATGATGTATTTGAAGGTTTGCTTCCTTCTTTGTGGAGAATCAAGAATCACAACAGGTTGATAATCTTGATTATATCTTTTGATCAGCATGTGACACCTCATGATGAGAGGAATTGTGCGTGAAGAGCAAGAAGTTCTCAGGGAAGAAAGAACCTTGCCTAAATGGGTTCAGAAAACTTTGCAGGATAGCAAGTTGGATGCACCGTTGCCACAAAAAACACACGTGCTGGTACTACTTTTGGCAGAGAGCAAGTAGATTTGGCTTGCTTTAGCACTCTTTGTGATGTAGATGAGCCTGATTCATTTGAACAAGCTTTAGAGTGTGTTTAGTGGAAAGATGCTATGCAGCAAGAAATTGATTCTATTCATAAGAATCATACATGGGATCTAGTGCACTTGCCTACAGGTAAAAGCCTATTGGTACAAAGTGGGTTTTAAGGTAAAAAGGAAACAAGATGGTACTGTTGACAGGTACAAAGAAAGGCTTGTGGCAAAAGGCTATGTGCAACAGAAAGGCATAGATTATGATGAAAACCTTTGCTCCTACTTCTCGTGCGTCCACAGTTAGATCACTAGTTGCAATTGCTGCTCATCATGGTTGGAAAGTGCATTAGTTAGATATCAAAACTGCTTTTTTGAATGGTGATTTGCAGGAAGAAGTTTATGTAAGTCAACCAAGTGGTTTTGTTGTAAAAGGTCAAGAGCAAAAGGTATGTAGATTGAAAAGCTTTGTATGGTCTCAAACAGGCTCGAAGAGCATGGTATGAGAAGATACATACTTATTTGATTGGCCAGGGATTTCAGAATAGTCCAACAGAAAGTACTTTGTATGTCAAAAAGAGAGATGGAGTTCTCATTATGCTAACACTTTATGTGGATGATATGCTTCTTACAGGCAATACTACAGATGAAATTGAAGCGTTTAAAGATGCTTTGAGAAAAACCTTTGAGATGTCTGATCTTGGTTTGCTACATTATTTCTTGGGTATTCAGTTTGTGCAATCAGAGGAGGGCATATACATGTTGCAGGCAAAATATTTGCATAAAATTTTGGACAAGTTTGGTATGCAAAATTGTAAACCAATCTCTACTCCCGCAGAAACTGGATCAAAGTTGAGCATGCACCATGCTGGAGAACCTTTTGATGTACATACTTATGTAGCAGCGGTTGGTTGCTTGATATATTTGGCAAGCAACACTCGTCCAGACATTCAATTTGGGGTTTCACAAGCAAGCAGATTTATGCACAGCCCAGGTATGCATCATTGGCAGACTGTGAAGCGCATACTTCATTACCTTTCAGGTACCCCTAATCTTTGTATGGTCTCAAAACAGGCTCGAAGAGCATGGTCACTGAGTGTGAACTCGCTAGAAGCGTACTAGGCTGGCACTATAAGTGTAGTCCAGCTGTAGAATCATTGGCAGAGATCCTCCGTGTCGGTCACCTAACGCGCCAGTGAGTAAATGCCGTAAGCGGCCAAGACCCGTAGTGGATGCCAGCTCAAGGTGTAGAGCTCGACATCTCAACACTCCCCCTCGAGCTCTGCATGTCGCAGAGTCCAAGCATAGTCCGGAAACATCGAAGCTTCTCAGCTCCGAGGGCCTTGGTAAAGATATCCGCTATCTGCTCCTCTGTGCTGACGTAGACCAAGTCGATGTCGCCCGCCAACACTCGCTCTCGAACGTAGTGGTAATGGACCTCTATGTGTTTGGTCCTGGCATGGAACACTGGGTTCCTAGCCAATTGCATGCTGCTGAGGTTGTCACAATGGATGAAAATCTGCTGGTCCACCTGCACTCCCAAGTCCTCAAGTAATGTGCGTAGCCAAGCTACCTCGCACGCCGCAACTGTTGCACCTCTGTACTCGGCCTCTGTGCTCGATAAAGCAACCGTAGGCTGCTTTTTGCTGCTCCAAGTAACAGAGCACTCCCAAAAGAGAACATGAAGCCACTCGTAGATCTCCTATCAACAATGCTACCTGCCCAATCTGCATCTGTATACCCATACAATGCTAATGGTGCATCTGCTGCATAGAACAATGCGTAGTCAAGAGTACCTTGCACATACCTAAGTGTGCGTCGTACTCCACAACATCCAAATGTGGCTTCCTCGGAAGTTGCATGAACTGACTCTACAAGCCTACTGTGTAGCTCAAGTCTGGCCTCGTGATAGTCAAGTAGATTAGACTACCCACAATCTTCCTATACATGTTGACATCCTCAACAACATCACCCTTCTCTACACTCAGCTTTGCATTCACATCCAAGGGAATAGAAATTGGCTTACAATCAGCCATACCATACTTTGACAACATGTCCAAAGCATACTGTCTCTGTGATAGCCATACACCCTCTGGAGTCCTGATCACCTCAATGCCAAGAAAGTAGCGCAATTCGCCTAAATCTTTCATTTCAAACTCCTGTTTGAGAAGACCCTTCACATGGTCAATCTCCATAGCATTGTCACCAACAATAATAAGGTCATCTACATAATGGTAATGACCACAATCCCCACATCACTCTCACGTACATAGAGTGAATGATCAACATGAGCTCTCCTAAAACCAATACTGACAAGATACTTGGCAATCCTGTCATACCATGCTCTAGAGCCCTGCTTCAAACCATACAAAGCTTTGAGAAGTCTGCATACATAATCTGGGTAACCTGGATCGACATAACCAGGGGCTGATCCATATACACTTCCTCTTGCAACTCACCATTCAAGAAGGCATTCTTTACATCCATTTGATGCATAATCCATCCTCTAGATGCATCCACTGCTATGACAGCTCTCACAGTCGTCATCTTTGCCACTGGAGCAAAGGTCTCCTCATAGTCTATGCCATACGTCTGTGCATAACCCTTTGCGACCAGCCTTGCCTTGTGACGCTCAATGTTACCATCAGCCTTATGCTTGGTTTTATACACCCATTTACAGCCAATAGCTTTCTTGCCACTTGGCAATGGCACCAACTCCCATGTGTCATTTGCTTCCAATGCAGCCATCTCTTCTTTCATTGCATCATCCCAATGCACATTTCCAACTGCATCCTCAAAACATGTGGGCTCCACATCCTGTATCACCTTAGCCATGTAGGCTTGGTGATGCGCTAGATACCCATCATAAGTCAATTTCTGAACTGGATTTCTCTGACTCTATAGATCTGCGCGGTCCTTGGTCACTCTCCTCCTTGCCCTCTAGCATCTTCTTGTACTTTCCTACACCAGGTGTCCTGACAGCCAGAATTCCAAATTCCTCATCAAGACTTTGTTCAGAACCATCTGAATCCATGTCTACATGTGAAAAACCTGATGATGCACCAACCATAAATGGAGGTTCATCAACCTTTTCCTTTCCTTTCGTGATACATTCCCTGTACCTGTTGGTGGAGTAACCTGCGTACGTAGTCTACCATTCCATGGTTTCTCATCAACAGAGCCACGAGAAGAGGACTCTTGTGGTCCACTCAAAACCTGTGACTGTGGCCTCACATTTTGTACAACCACATCATCTTTTACATCAGCCCCAATAGTGCCATGTGCATTACTGTACCAGCTGCTCATCTCATCAAAGACTACATCTCTGCTCACTCGTAATTCTCGTGTAGTAGGATTGTAGCACCTGTACCCCTTTGTTCAAGGGAATATCCCACAAAAATACATTTCTCTGCTTTAGGATCCAATTTCCTACACGCAACTCATCTGGTACATGCACGTAAGCTATGCAACCAAACACTTTCAAGTGTGCCAAATCAGGCTTTGTACCTGTAAACTTTTCCTCAGGTGTTACATCATGCACCGCAGCTGTAGGTGTCCTGTTCATAATGTACACAGCTGTATTTACAGCTTCAGCCCAGAAATGATGAGGCATGTTCTTCTCATTCATCAATGCACGTGCAACCTCTGCAATGTGCCTGTTTTTCCTTTCTGCGACCCCATTCTGCTGTGGAGTATATCTGCATGTAAACTGCCTGTGTATACCATGCATTCGCAAAAATCTGAAAAATCATTGGAGAAGTACTCTCCCCCTCCATCTGACCTCAATGTCTTGATTTGCATATCTGTCTCCTTCTCAATCATGACTTTGAAGTCTTGAAAGTGACCAAACACTTCACTTTTGTTACGCATGAAGTAGACCCATACTTTCCTTGTATGGTCATCAATGAAAGAGACATAATATCTGCAACCATGTATACTTGCAGTATCGGTTGGACCCCAAACATCTGTGTGCACCACCTCAAGTGGCCTTTTACATACATTGCGCTCATGTGGAAATGAGCCTTTGACTGTTTTCCAAACTGGCATGCTGCACACACTTTATGCATACCATCCACCTTGAATTTGGGCATACCTTTTACAATCTGTTTTGATTGCATGCTGCGCAATCTTTGCTCATTGACATGGCCAATGCGTTTGTGCCAAATGTCAACATCAGCGCACAACACCTGTGCCCTGTGCAAATAATGCCCGCTTTTACCTCAGCGCATGTCTACATTTAGCGTAATAAACATTCTGCCCACACAATTGCCCTCTTGATCAGCTTACAGCCATTCTGGAAATCTTCTACATAACAGCCATTGGATTGAAGCGAACCTGCAAACCCATGCTCAACCATTTGTCCAACAAGAAACAAGATTCTTTGTAATGTTTGGGACATGAAGTACATCTGCTAAGAGTACTTTGATTTCCCACTCTTCGTATTTAGAGTTATGTCCCCTACATGAGCAATGGGTGAGCTGTGCCATCTCCTGG